>NW_010286222.1:6656-48634 GCF_000700745.2 Antrostomus carolinensis
CCTGTCTCCCTTCCTGCCCTTTCCCACATGTGCTGGTGCACAGGCTGTCCCCTCTCCCAGCACCTCACTGATCTCCACTGTAAATGGGGACTTGTCTGTGGCAGGGCCAGGCGGTGTGTGTGAGTTGGCTGAGGAGAGGCACCCCAAGGGCTGCTTGGACAGTAAATGAAAGATTTCAGCCTGGGCAGGCTATCCCTGGTCCTTTGGGGGACACTCAAGTTTACTGCAGCCTGGCTTGGAAAGTTTGGTGCTGTCCAAGAGGTTTGAGTAAGGATCAAACTGCGATGCCTTTGGTGGAGGTCATGCTTGGACCTTGTATCAGTCACTAGCAGAGAGGGCTCAGCCTGCTCGCATGGCTCCCTAAGCCCTAACTGATTCCAGAAGCTAGCTCCAATCACACCTTGCTTGAGGTTCTGAAATGTTTTGACAGTTGTTATGGTATGTCCTATTTCCAGCTCGTACAGGAAGCAGACATGTTGAAATCACAGAAGAAAGCAAGCCTGTTTGTCTTGTATTTCTGGCTGAGGCTGGAAGTGGAATGCAAGAAATCAATTGTGTCTCCTCTATTGTCCAGGGAAGTCTCTTGTAGCTCCTTGCATTAATGTGCTAACTTTGTGAGGAGATTTGTCCTGATAAGTATCACAGAATTATAGATTCATAGAATGGTTTGGGTTGGAGAGGACCTTTAAAGGTCATATAGTCCAGCTCCCTTGCAGTGAGCAGGGACATCTTCAACTAGATCAGGTTGCTCAGAGCCCCGTCCAGCCTGACCTTGAATGTTTCCCAGGATGGGGCTTCTACCACCTGTTCCCGTGTTTCACCACCCTCATTGTAAAACAAAATTGTTTTTTGTATCTAATCTAAATCTACTCTCTTTTAGTTTAAAACTATTACCCCTTGTCCTATCCCTAAAGGCCCTGCTAAAATGTTTGTCCCCATCTTTCTTACAGGCCCCCTTTAAGTATTGAAAAACCGCAATAAGGTCTCCCTGCAGCCTTCTCTTCTCCAAGCTGAACAACCCCAACTCTCTCAGTCTCTCTTCCTAGGAGAGGTATTCCATCCCTCTGATTATTTTTGTGGTCCTCATCTGGACCCACTCCAGCAGGTCCATGTCTTTCTTGTGCTGAGGATTCCCATCTCAACCTGGAAGAGTCAAAGATAGTATCTTCTAATAAACACTGCAGATTCTGTGCTCAGTCCAAATGGATCCCAAAGGCCTTAGGAGGAACTTGGGAATAGTGAGTGATATGCCTGACAACTAATGGCAACTGAAGTAAAAAATATGTTTGATATTTAAGCATTGGCTTACATGCAATGAGAAGTTGTTTCACAGACACTTTGATACTGTCATCCTTCAAAACGTCTCACAGGCATCCTACACTTCTGTCATCAAACTCTTTGCAGGACATTTTACAAAGGCAATATGGCTGCAGAGACCAGATGTGGATAGATCTCAGTTACGTCCAACAGATCTAATGAATTTTTGAATTAAATCCTGCTCTTAATGATATAAATAGTCATCATTTGGGTGGTCTGTTTATTGGAAAACTATGGTTTAATGAGTGTTCCTAAGGCACCATTTCCTTCAAGCAGACAAATTAGCACATGGTGCTAATGATACTCTGGGGTTAAATGCGAAAGCATAGCTAGTCAAGAAGAGAAAATAAAAGTTGAGACATTATTAAAAATACCCAATGTTGCCTATGAGCAATGCACACTTCTGAAATGCATAGGAGCTAAGATTGCAACTTTCCAGTTTCAGATTAAGAAGACCTTTGTACATCTATGGCCATCAGACATTTTAACTGGCTAATAACCTCCAGAGATGCAGCTCTGTGCACTGAATCAAGTCTTGTTTTGTAGATACGTAGCATACAACATCTGGTATATGCAGAAGTTACAAGACCAATAAAAAGTGAACAATGATGTTTTAGGAAAAAGATTTAACTAAAAATCATTATAAAATTACAGTTTAAGTATTTTGTAGGTCAACTTCAGATACCCGTTTGTTTGATGCAAGATTACAGCCAGAACTGGCTATTGTTTTCCAAATCTTTTAATCAACAGATTTAAAAAATACTTTTCCTTTAAGAGACAGCAGGCATCTTTCTGATTCTTTCTATGTTTAATTCTGCTGAATAATAATAATAAAGAAATTTAAAATATTCACATCCAAACCAGTTACTAAGCATGAACTCCTCTTCCTCCTTATGTGGAATTGGATTCTTATTCTTCATATACTAAATCTGAGCTCTTTCAGTTTTACCTGCATTCATATTTACATTCAAGGACTCTATAATATGATAATACAATACCTAGTTTTCCTTTTGTGTTAGGAACATTTTTTTTCTCTTGGCATTGCAACTGCTAGTGACTTCAAAATGGCAAGAGGTGTCTTCTGTTTAAAAGAACAGTGGAGCCCTTTTTTCTGTGCCCTCATGCATCATCGTAATTAGCACAATTGATACAACTCTGTCAAATCTACTAGTAGCATAAACAGTGGCATTTTATTGAATTATGTGTATATCACAGCAGAATTGTGCACTTTAAAATATTTCTGAAGTTGTTCTTAACCAATGGAGCAACACCTATGTTATGCTGTTATAAACAAAGACAAAGTTAGAGGCTGTATGTTATCAGAGCGAGTTATGGTGGTAAAAAGACCTAACAACAGTCCTTGATAAAAACAACATTTAATCGCAGTACAATATGTATTCCTTGAAATGGAGAGATGAGTCTACATTTGAAGGGGCTAGAAACGGTTTGTTTGGAGAACTTAGAGGTGCATGGTTGCCATGAACATGTGTCTCCTGGATTTGTAGAGGGAAAACTCAAAGGGCATCTCTAGGAGCTAAAACTGCTCATATGTGGGTGAGTTCCTCAGTTTATTCAGGGTTTAATATTTTTGCCTGTGAAATTTTTACATCAGCTGACAAAAACCCCTCAGTCTGTCTTTGTCAATCTAAATCTTAATGTAGCCAACTGTTCTGTTCAGTTCTAACACTACAGTTGTGGTGTAAGAGTAAGAGCACACTGTGTCTGCCATGGGATTATTGGTCCTAGATTTTGCAAGATTTCCTGTACACACTTTTAAAACAACAGCAGGTAATTATGAGAGTTGGCAGATACCACAGACATAATTGTTTTCAGCAGTTACAATAGATGTTTTAAAAAATATTTCCTTATTCAAAACTTCAGTTGGTTCAAGGCTGGTGAAATACAATCCTTCCTGTTGTTTCCTGCCCTCAGTGTATCTTCTGGGTACAGCAACCAGCAGGACCTCCTTCTTTCTCTCTCCTTCTTGCTCTTCAACTGCCTATCTCACCTTTTAGATTACTGCACCAGGTAGGTTGCTGGGCTGCCTCACTGATCTGCTGCCCCTACAGCTATTCCAGCCTTTGCAAAGGCTTCAGAAAAAACATCAAAATAACTGTTCCATCGAAACTGAACCACATCTGGAAAGATGGTTGAACTCATCAGCAGTTTATTTCAAATGTGGATAAGAAGTTCCATTGGTGTCAAAATGTCATGTGTTAATATTTAAGGAATTATGATGATGTCACTGTCATTTTACTTTCCTTTTTTCCTGTCCTTCTATGAAACTTGATCAGACCTGGGAATAATCAATCAGAAATGTCACCGTAACTTGCTTCTCGTGCTAAAAGAGCACAAAAATGGGGGATTGGACTAGGTGATCTTTTGAGGTCCCTTCCAATCCCTAATATTCTGTGATTCTCTGTAATATTCTGTGAAATAGGCTGACCTCAGCACACAACAAAAATGGTTGGAGTAAAAGGTAAACAATAGCACATGTGATCTTGACTGATTTATATCCATACCCTGCCTGCAGCACAAGTGGCAACACATCAGTGAGATGATAGAAGTTTTCCTTTCTGTTTGATCCATTCACTTCCCTACTCTGTTTACCTAGGCTGCAGGAGTCATCTTAACAGTTGTTAGTGAGATAAGATACAGTATCTAATACATCTTCGTAACCCTCAGGAAAGACTTTTGGTAATTTTGGAATCAATGTCTTATTCTCTCCAGGACACTCTGAATGTAAATTTGGAAAGATTAATTTCTCCAAATAATTATAGTTTAAATGCTGAATTCCAAATATTTATTTTCTTTGCTTTTTTGTTGGCGCACATTGCACACGTGCTTGAAGAGATTTCTTTTTTGTGGTTGCTATGGTAAAAAGCAGTCCTCAGTCCTAAAACCCATGAACTGCAATTAACTGTTTAATGTTGTAACATACAACAGCTCTAGTAACACCTTAACAGCTTTGAGCATAATACTCCACCATCTCAGCAGATGGTGATTTTTTGGCATTCTGTGTTTTCAGTTTATTCTTCTCCTTTATAATCCTTGCCATTATATCTTTTGACAAATGCTTCTGGACTAACTTAATTGCAATTTGATTATACTGAGGCATTCCTTGGATCTTTTTGTATTTCTGTTAAAGATGACCAATACATGGAAAAAAAATGTTTGTACATGTAGCCCTGTCAGCAATTAGAAAAGCAGATTTTAAAGTACTTTAAGAATCTGTTTCTTCTCATCGGTAACCATAATAATACAGTCTTGAAATACCCTTAGTATACTACAGGAGCCCTACACCTTTGTGAAGAAAGAGACACCCTGAATGTTTATGAAGAGTCTGATTTAAATAAGAGGTACCAAATTCAACTTGTTTGGCCAAAAGGAGTTGCCCTTTATTATTATTTCTATAGAGCTGGAGACTAAATTGCCCTTGAATTTTGCTCATTTTAAAAAAGATTTATGACTTATATAAATCCCTTTTCACATGGAGTTTTGTCCTGGTTTTTAGCTGAAACGGACCTGGGTTTCCTTTTAGTAGCTAGAATAGTGTTGTGTTTTGCTTTCAGTCTGGGATTCGTTATGAGAGAGACACTGAGAACATCCCAGTGTTTGCATTTGTGTTGCTGGAAGTGAAGGACTTTGTGTTCTGTTAGTCCACAAGCACAAGATCTAAGGGGGTGAGGAATATTTCAATTAATAAGCTAAATTGGTGTTTGGATATGCCAATGGGATATTCCATATCATATCACATCATGTCCAGTATATTAGTGAGGGTCTCTTCTTCTTTTCTCTCTCTCTGGCTTTTGCTCGGGCTCTCGCTCTTCTGGGATTGTGGTTTCGGTTCAGGATCATCACTCCTCCGGAATCGTTATCTTGGAACAGGCCGGGCTTGGTTGGTGGGTGGTGAGCAGTTGCACTGGGTATCACTGATTTGTATATTTTGTTGCTGTTACTTTATCACTATGATTTTAATATTAGTATTATTTTAAGTTTTCTTTTATTTCTATTATTAAACTGTTCTTATCTCAACCTATGAGTCTCCTTGTTGTTGCCCCCCAGTCCTCTCTCCTGTCCCCTGAGGGTGGGGGGAAGTGGGTGAACGACTAGCCAAGGGCTAGCCCAGTGAAACTATCACAAGTTTCAGCCATATTTAGAAAATTTGACTTTTTCCAGACATTATCAAGAGCAAGATTGTCTGGTGAAACTCTTTTTTAGCTGCTTTGCCTCTTTCTCCTGTGTAATACATTTGTATTCCATTTCTAATATATATGTATGTATTTTTAAAAATTTTTATTTATTTGTTTGTTTATTTATTTATTTTCAGTTAGAAATGGATTATTTGGGTTTAAAATAATGACTGTTCTTCATTTTGCGCCTTGAAGGGATTTTGTGTATTAAGCAGGCAGGACACTTCAGGTGTGTAATTCTGTAATATAAGACCAAGTAAACTTTTTTTTTTTTGGTACCTTCAACGGCAGCATTAGCATTTCTTCTTCTTTAGGCAAAGAAAACAGCAAGGAAAAAGGAAAAGAACAGTTTTTCCAGAATCATAACAAGATAATTTTGCATTTTCAAATTTTGAAATATGAATGTCTCATTCACAGCTATTTCCTGGCGGACTCCAGGTTTCTATGATTATTTTTTATTCAGTGCTGATAACATGCTTGACATTGTACAAATATGGAAAGAGATCTTAATGTGGACTATCTGCCAGGATTTCCTAGTTGTTAGTGGCAGTGTTAGCCTCTTTAAGCAAAACCTTGAGGCTGTCTTTAAAATGGAGATGCTTATCCATCCTGCCAACATGCAGCTTCATACGTATGACTGTGGGAAACACTGCTCAAATGCACCCAGCAAGGCTTTGGAAAGATGGACCCAGTGGAGTTTAATTTAATTAGGACAGCAGCAGCCTGTGGTAGCTCTGACTGATCAACCCTTTAAGACCAGTCATAATAATTTCAAAAGCTGGAAATATTTTAGGGAAAGGTAACTGTGAAGAATCAGTCCTCCTGATTTGACACCTAAAGAATCAAAGAAAGACTGTTTGCCTGAATGTGACATGGTTTTAAAGTCCTATGTCTTTTGTGAAGCCCATGAACTCTTCTGTAACTTATCTGTAGGACTTACCGACAGCTGGAGCAGCTAGAAGAAGTCCAGAGGAGGGCCACCAGGATGATCCGAGGGCTGGAGCACCTCTCCTGTGAAGGGAGGCTGAAAGAGTTGGGGCTGTTCAGCCTGGAGAAGAGAAGGCTCCGGGGAGATCTTATAGCTGCCTTCCAGTACCTGAAGGGGGCCTACAGGAAAGCTGGGGAGGGACTTTTCCAAGGGCAGTTAATGACAAGACAAGAGGAAATGGGTTTAAGCTGAAAGAGGGGAGGTTTAGATTAGATATTAGGAAGAAGTTCTTCACTGTGAGGGTGGTGAGACACTGGAACAGGTTGCCCAGAGAAGTTGTGGATGCTCCCTCCCTGGAAGTGTTTAAGGCCAGGTTGGATGAGGCTTTAAGCAGCCTGGTCTAGTGGAAGGTGTCCCTGCTGATGGCAGGGGGGTTGGAACTGGATGATCTTTAAGGTCCCTTCCAATCCTAACCACTCTATGATTCTATGATTCACCTGTACAATGATGTTGGTGTCCCTCAAGTTGTTGCTGCCGTTGGCAGGTGGTCTGTTACCAGACTGGCTTTGTCAGAAACAATATCTTCCAAATGGTAGCAGTGGAAGGCTTTTGTCAAGGTATAATTTCTCACATTAGTGGCAATTGACAACAAAAATGAAACAGAACAAAACCCCACCTTAGTCTAAATTAGAGGATTGTTTGTCTCTTTATTAGAAAAGAGTGACTATCTTTGCTCTCCGGTGGAGCCACAGCAAAATCATTCTAATAGGTGGGATCTTTAATGACTGTTCCTTGACTTTATACATGAAAGAGCAGAAAGTTTGCTGTTTCATAAATGAAGAATATTTTCCTCATGATCACTTAAAAAATAACAAAACCCCCCAAATCCCACAAAAATACCAATTTAGAGAGGGAAAAGGTAGAATGCAAATACTTATCTTTGTTTTCTCCTTGGCTAGGATGAGCCTTTCATCATCTGGTCCTTTCAGATATCCCAGCAGAATGAATGGGTGAAGACAGTAAGCTTATCTCTTTGTCTGAGGTGGTGATACCACCCATCCAAACTAGTACTCAAAGGCCGTTGTTAGAGTGAGCACAAGTCATACATAGGAGTCAGTATCGAAAAGCCCCACTTCCAGGAATGAACACATCTGCCACATATAGTACAGAAGCAGTCAAAACAAAAAGACTCATAGAAAAACAAACAAACCTCTGAGGTTTGAAAGCTGAAGTTAAACTTATTGAGCTCAGCTCAAAACTGTGAAGAAAGTTAAAAAAAGGATATATCAAATCTAACATATAAATTACAATTCCTGTATTAGTCATAGTTATTATATCCTAAATTTTGTTTGGAAGAGGAGTGTTCAAATTACCTCGCCTCTCAATCACTTCAAAAAAGACTTCCCTTAGCTTGCAAGCAATTTTTTACACTGAGCAAAATGCCTAGCTTACACTCAGAGGAAAAGTTTAATTAATTCTCATTTTACAAATCCTCCACAATATTTATTCAAAAGATTGTCAAATTCCAGGAAGTTCACCCATCCCTGAAAGAGAAGTTTTGTAAACAAATCTGGCAACAAATTTATTTTAACAGCAGAAACCCTGCTAATCTGTCAAGATGTAGTTTGTTTGTGACACTTGATTAAATTCTTTTTACTTAAGAATAGAAAGTAATTTACTACAAACAAACCATTTAGCAGGGACATAGTGACTGCCCCTCTGAAAATTTAATTTATTTCAGCAGAAAAAAGCTAAACAACTTAGAGCAGACTGTACAGCTTAGGCTGGTTTTATCAAGAAAAATGCCCATGTCCAGAAAAATGGTTTGTGCAAGGAAACAGTCTCAGAGGTTTGCAAATACCAGTAAAGCAAAATGGCTAAACCCGACTGTCTGCCATGAGTGTCAACTGAAACAAAAGATCCATAGGTGCTGTTGTTAAACGTGTATGGGTGTTACCTTGCTTTGCATTAAGGCTGTCCATCCAACTAGACTGCTCAGTGCGTGAACATTTTGGAGTGTCCACCTCTTCATTCTTGAAGAGATTTAGCATATCATCTCACTGCTGCCCCTTAGCATAGGAAAACAATTTCTGAATTTATTTTATGTTGTAGCTTCATTGTAAAGGCTCCACTGGTGCAAATGTCAGTAGAGCCATGCCAGTTTCTACGTGAAGAGAAAATGTCCATCTTTCCTGCCACTTCCCCATCTCCTTCAAACATAAAAGGCTGATCCAGATCCCAGTGAAGTCAGTGAGAGCTTGCTTTCTGTGCTGGATCCAGCTCTAGGCAATTAACCAGCCTCTTAAGTATGGCAATTAAGATATTGAGCTAATGCTAGTAATCCTTTCCTGCCTGCCTAGAACACCCAAACTGTCTGAGCTAGCGTTCATCTCGGGCAAAAGCCTGAGGAAATCGGCTAGCTTTGTGTTCAATCTGAAAGGTCACTCTGTGTCCCCATGGACTAAGAATTATAGAGGAACTCCAGAACTTGCTGCCACCTTCTTAGTATTTATTTCTAGAAGCTATTAGCTTAGATTTTTTAGCTAATCTTAGTTATGGGTAACTGGGATGATAAGAGTGAGGGTTTTAGAAAGTCATAGAATCATAGAATGGTTTGGGTTGGAATGGACCTTAAAGATCATCTAGTTCCAACCCCCCTGCCATCAGCAGGGACACCTTCCACTAGACCAGGCTGATTAAAGCCTCATACAACCTGGCCTTAAACACTTCCAGAGAGGGGGCATCCACAGCTTCTCTGGGCAACCTGTGCCAGTGTCTGACCACCCTCACAGTGAAGAATTTCTTCCTAATATCTAATCTAAACCTCCCCTCTTCCAGTTTAAAGCCATTTCCCCTTGTTCTATCACTCCCTGCCCTTGTCAAAAGTCCCCCCCGAGCCTTCCTGTAGCCCCTTCAGATACTGCAAGGCCACTATAAGATCTCCCCAGAGCCTTCTCTTCTCCAGGCTGAACAGCCCCAACTCTCTCAGCCTGTCCTTGTAGCAGAGGTGCTCCATCCCTCAGATCACCCTTATGGCCTCCTCTGGACTTGTTTTAACAGGTCTATGTCTTTCTTGTGCTGGGGGCTCCAGAACTGGCTGCAGTACTCCAGGTGGAGTCTCATGAGAGCTACATTTATAGATGCTTTAAAATGTGTTTATAAATCTACCATCCTTGTTTTTCAGGTTCCTTTTTGGATGGAATTTTAATTCAACATTATTTATGGACACTCTGACAGTGTACATATTCTACTTCTTTTCTAATACCACATATAAGGACTTTGCTAACTGAACCTCCCTCTAAAAAGTAAAATACCCCTAAGAAATCCTGGCAGTTTAACATCAGTAACTTTATACACTATTATTATTGTGAGACATTTTAGTACCTAAATAATTCCTAATTTGTGGAAACTGTGATACACATTTTTTGCAGCATATTTAAAATCAGTGTAGAAAAGGAAAAAAAAATCCCCTGTAAGGATGATGTGAAATAATGAATTTTTAAAATGTAAGCAAAAGAATTTAGCAGCCTCTTGCTTAATTGGGATTCAAGCTATTTAAAAGAAAATGGAGTGGTGCGTGTCTCAAATATTCTAACCCTTCTCAGGCTGAAAGGTAATATTCTATTGCATTATTGGCTCTGGTTCCCTCTGTGATTTACTCCTTTTCTTTACATGGTTAGTGGGTAGAAATAGTGGTAAAGTCACAACCATAAGCAATAACATGGCAATTAACTCAGAGGTACTGGTGGGACATGTAAGTAATTTTAAGTCAACATATATAAACATTACGTTTCAGGCTTGAAAATCTGGATGTTGTTTGCAGCTGGGAGATTTGATTGCTTAATTGATTTTGATTTTCAAATTGCTTTTGAAAATCAACCACTGGTTTGAATCTGCTCCAGATGGGCAATGACTGAAAATTGTTATAATCTGGCACGTATTTGGTAGCATGGAGAAGTGAGTTGATGGCCTCATTAAAAATATCTCAAACATATGCACTGATTAAAAAAACCCTCATCTCTGGCTCAGCAGGGTCTTGGCTGAGAGGAACTGAACTGCTCTGTCACCCCTAAGGGTTCTTTCTGGCATGACCACGGAAGGAACTTCATAATGCTGTTGCACACAGAGGTGGATATAAGATATGTTATGGTCCAGTGTACCTGTGTGTCAGCGTGTGCAGCATGTCATAGCCGAGCGCTTGTTTCCGCTGTGGGCAATGGGAACTCTTGGGCGAGTACGTGTCCACTTACCTGAATAAGAACCACAGGACTGAGATCATGGGTTTTAGGAATCTGAACGTGGTACTTATTTTTCCACCAACAGGTCATCAAAATTATTGCCTACCTGGTTAAAAAATGGTACAGAGAGACAGGCAGTAGGGGTTGGAAGGATCTGAACATCAGAGCTAGCCATCCCAAACTCCCTTTCTTGTCGCTGCAGAGAAACAGACCTTTCAAAAGCACAGTGTTTCCCATCCGAAAGGCAACAGCTAAAGTTGGTCACACCAGTTCTGCCCTCGTAGTGCTTCTTTGTTTCCAAGAGAAGCCTCGGGTGACTATATAACATTAACATATGCAGGTCTATGTTTTAGTTATTTCAAGGTAGATAAGATAAATCCCATCCTCAACAGCATCCCGTCATTCTGACTGCTGCTTGCTAAAGCACTGAGTACTTTCACACTTTTTTCACAACCTCTGAATGACTGGGAACAGGGTCTCCACAGCGTTATGACTCAGTTCCCACAACACACTGTCATTTTTAAAGGAGAAAATGTACCATTTTCAATAATAAGCTTGGCAAAGACACTGACCAAAATGATGTCCCTGGCACATAATGTCCCTGGTTTTTAGTATGCTTTGTAACCATTGACTACATTAATTAAATGTTTTTTTTCTGTTTAGACAGCTGGATTTCTGTGTGGCACTAGATGGCAATATTCCCTCAACTCCAGCTATGGTCAGGGGAGTGATACATGGCAAAGGGACATATTTTGACCTTGTTTTGTTTTTATCATCCATGTAGCTCAAAACCGCCAGATTTTATGTGACTGAGGTCAATCTGAGCTGCAGAGGTTTTTTTCCTCTCTGTGCATTTACCCACCTATCTTTAGAGCTTCACAATTTTCTGTCAAAACTTTTGTTGGACAGTACACTTACTGTGTGGAGTCTTCAGTTTCATTAAGAAAGCTCTTGTGGTCTCAGGCTGCTCCATGATGTTGATGCTCAAATCCAGAGGCAAGAAGTATCTACATCTGGAGTACTGCACTGCTTTCCTGCTGCCTTTTCTGTATTAATGTGGAGGCAGACTCAGTCAAGTCATTACTCAGATATAATATTGCCTCATGTCACTTCTAAGTGGCTTATTTTTTTCACTCATGTTTGATCTCAGGTAAAATAAACATAATCTAAACTCAGCAACTCTAAAAAAGTGATTCTGTGTCTGTACCCAGATGAATTTGGCCCTGTCCCTGTGTGATATTTCTAAAGGCTTTCTCTAGTCACAGAGCTTGCAGGCATCAAGAAACAGAGCCAGTGCTGAATATTGCATCTGTCTCCTTTGTGTGATTATGATTTTGTTTGCCATCAGGCCACTTTATTCAGGCCCAGGTCTATTGAAATTGCTTCTTTCAAAATCAGGCTTGCCACTGATCATTGTGAGACCAGGATTATTACAAATATTTTCCAATAGCCCAGATGAAATAGTACTGCTACCCAAGTGTAGTAAGATTGCAAGGATGGCTTTAGACAATGTATGTCCCAGGCAAGATATTGAGGTAGAAACTGAAATTACTGAGAAAAAGATATTTTTTTTCTATTCCACCCAAGGCTCCTTTTCAAGCCAATGCCTGCCACTTCCCAGTCACCCCACCACAATCTTTTTTCCAATTTATAAAGCCACATCCATGCTGCCACAGCTGTTCTGCTACATACTTCTTGGAGTGAAGATCCCAAAACCACATCCACTGCCTCCTTCATCCTCTTATTGCACAAATCCATCTCCTCAGATCAGGACCTCAGCTTCACATGCCCCAT
The DNA here is from genome assembly GCF_000700745.2 of Antrostomus carolinensis. Classification (NCBI taxonomy): domain Eukaryota; kingdom Metazoa; phylum Chordata; class Aves; order Caprimulgiformes; family Caprimulgidae; genus Antrostomus; species Antrostomus carolinensis. The sequence goes on from NW_010286222.1 coordinate 19,127, forward strand.
GCTTTTCTTTATTCCTCTCATCGACTTTCCCAGCAGAGATCCAACTTTTTCTCCACCATTTCCCTTCAATGTCTCATACTTCACAGCCCCAGCTTCAATCCTCTTCCTCACAAGTCTCTGTCCTCGTGTCCTCACATAGCTGAGTAAATTGTGGTACTACTGCATTGAGTATTGCTACACATGAGAATGGAGCAGAAACAAAAATGATACACCAAATCCTCAGGCAGTGTTAGGCTGCTGCGTGCTGTCTGATCCATGGAAATATTAGGACTGAGACTCTATGCACACTGTGGCTACCGTCAGTCAGCTGATGGGTAGTCATTTGATGGGGAGAGAAGCTCACAGGAACATCAGAAGCACAGAGCCCTGAGCAGTCACATTACAGTTACTTCAGGTCCAACATGGAAGTGTTATTGTCCTCTTTGAGACACTTCAGTTCAACAGCCAGACTGCAGCTTATACTGTGAAACAAATGGGGAAGAGAATGAAAAGTCCTTACTCCCTTACACACGTCTTCTAGATGCCAGGTACAGTTGCAGAGGAGGGCAGAAGCCACATTTTCCCCAAGGGAAGCCTGTGCTAGGAGGCATATGCAGTATTTATTTTTTCTTCACTGGCTTTCCCATGGCAATACCTGGAAGAGAATGTCCTCACCCAGCTATAGGCTATCATTGGGCTACAATCTGCAGAGAAGAAATGAGTCAATTCAGCGTCATTTGGGGGCTGAGGCAAAGCTCATTGGAACTCTGGAGCGATGAGGCAGAGAAGGATGAGGATGAGGGAGAAGCAGAATCAAGTACAAAGCAAGCAGCTGAGGTAGAAATTTACTATTGTTTTGTACTACATCTGATTTAAAAAGTAAAGATGGAAAATATAGAGCTATTTCTGACTAGTGCCTCTGGGGAAACACAGCCGTTGAGAGGGGTGTATGAGCACTGCGGCACCTCAGAGACCTGGCACAGGTCAGTCCCCACCGCAGCCTTGGCAGCCCAAGCAAAACTGGATTGTATCTGGGGCTACAGATGCCTTTCTCTCATCGCACGCCCCTCCTCTGCTCACCTGGAGAGCTACAGAGCCCAGTTGAGGGTCTCAAAATTCTTGAAACCGTAAACAAACAAGATTTCACCCTGTTAGGAAGTAGTGAATTAATCTCACTCTTCTGTTAGAAGGATGGAGGAACTTAGGTGTAAAAAACTGTCCACCTCCGAGTGACACTCCACCACCTGAGCCCTCGCCCTGTGCCCAGCCATGCTCTTTTCTGTTAATTCCATACTCTTCTCCCCCCCCGCCGCCAAAGCCAACAGAATATATTTTATTTGTGCTAAAATGCAAGGTTGCTTTTGCAAAATATAATCAAATCCCTTTTGCTGATAAAATAAGATATAGTATATTTCATGATGCCTGTTTGAGGCCTGTTTGAGTAATTCTTGGTGATATATTAAAATACTTGACTAAGTGAAGTGCATCACACTGTGTACATAGAAACCTCGGAGTTTCTGTACCTATATTTGCCCAGAGCATTCTTTCTTGTTGCATTTACATCATTTGCTACTTCACATCCTTGTTTATATATTTACTGATCAGCTCAGGTGGCCAAGCAATTACAATAACAGGCAAACTTGTAGTATGCAGTAAATACTGTATCATGAGGTACAGAGTATTGCCACATAGGTTCAGATATCCAGTAAACTCAGAAAGAAGACTTCATTGGCCTCAACACATTTTTCACTTAATCGTTACTAGACCTTTTTTGGGAAGGCAAAGCACATGATTAAAATTTAAGTGACATATGTGACTGGTGTGGACAAGCAACATTTCTCACAGATATTGAAGGTTTTACATTGCTATGTATTTTTGATCTTGAACCACAAAACACAAAGTAGTTGCTGATAACATCTACTTTTGCTCAGGTGAATGAATATTGAAGCTTTTGTTTCACTGACTTCCATGTTGTGTTAATGCTGAAGAAAATGTAATATTTTTAAGCAGCACAAGAACCTTGTAAGAGAAAAACATTTGGCAACAATGTGCTTTTTACAGTCATGGTCTCTTATAGTTGTCATGCCTGAGCTTGGGAGTGAGACCAAGAACTTTTGCTTTTCTGGACTTTCTGTGTGGCCTTGGAGAAGTCACTTGACCTCTTTGTAGGGAGGATTCAAGTACATCTGGAGCTTTCTTGAACTTATGTCCTTGTAATCATCTATCTATCTGCCTCAGTCCATATTTGTCAAGATGGAGTGGAGGGAATGGGAAGGGTCATAACAATCTCCACTATCTTAACGCCTTACGTACTCCCAGGCCTCCTAAAATTATCACTCAAATTCTTTCTGGCAAAAGACAGACTCCTGGATTCCTTCTTCTCTGGCAAATGCTTTCATCCCTTGGGTATATAGCTGCTGGAGCAATGGGAGTACTTGTTTTCAGCACTGAAAACAGCAATGTTTCTGTACTTTGGTGTGTACTCACCGAGATTTTGGGCTGTTCTTTACTTATATCTGGATCCCCAAAAAAGCTCTTGGTGTGATGGAATAACTTCTTATTAACAGACACCTCAAGTTAATTATCAAGGAGGTGTCTAGTGGATTTATGTGTCTACAAGTCAGTGCTAGAAAAAAGATGGCCCAGATATCTGTCTGGAACTTTTTTGCATAATTGCATGAGTTACTAACCTTGCTAAACTGGGGTTGCTTTAGATGAGATTAAGGTAGCCTGGGTAGTACTCATGACTTTTAGTTTGCTCTTGTCACTCACAAATGGTACAGAGGAAGCTTTTAGCTGAGAAATCAAATTAAATGGTGCATAAATTTTTGGTGGAGGATGCTAAGGTACAGTTTTAATATTTTAGGAAAGGTTACCAAGGCAGCAGATGGAGAAGGTGCACTGTTTAAAGAGAAAGGACATGAAAATAAAACTTGACAATCTAGGTAATTTAATTAATGAAATAACAATAATAAATACTCTTGAACTGAGGTTGGATCAGGTGTGTGAAAATCCTCCTTAGACTGCTCAATTTTTGATGAGATATTACCATAGTGAGAGCAAAATGTCTCCTTTCCTGTGAGTTGGCTAAGCAGAAGAGAGTCAGTACTCTAGCTGAAATAGCCATTAATGGGAAAATTATGTCTTGAACCTCCAACGCATTTGAAAAGTGAGAGAACATTTCTTTCTTGTTGACAGACTGGAAGTCAATTGAGAATTAAATGCATAGAAAAAAAGACTAATGTCCTGAACCTGCACATTTTGTTATGCAAGTAGACTACTTCTTTGAAGCTGGCCTCTGTTAAAATCCCTCACTTTCCTGAGGACAGGCAGTTGAGAGCTTGCACATCAAGTTCTTTCATCCCATGTTCTTTCTCTCTGCATCCCAACCTAAGTTCAGAGCAGTCTCTTGCACTCTGATCTGTTGGTCTTTCCCCTGGGACAAAGATTCTTTAATTTCTTGAAAGATGTAGCATCTTCCTCACATTCCCCACCTTACCTGATAATCCAGAAGACATTTTTTCAGAAGTGCATTTTTCTGCACTTCTCTGAAATGCCCAGGTTTCTAATCATCTTGGAAACCAAGGAATGATTAAAGACCCAGTTTGTTCCTTGACCTTTTAATTTGCTCCAGTCAATTTTTTTCCCCTGTATTTTGCCTGCAAACTCACTGGTTACGTTCTTGCTTGTGCTACCTTGACCTTTTTTCATCCAGCTGCTTTATATTCCCAGGAATCTCATTCCTGACCTTCCTGCAGCAGCAGAGCTACTGTTGCCAGCCTTGCCAGGGAACTTCTGCCTTGCTCACCTTTTCCTAACTCGTCTGTTCCTAACCAGCTCTATATTTGATTATAAACTGATAATGTGATTATTTCTACTTGATTTTCAACTTGTTTGAGGCTCTCTTTTAACTCTGTCTGCTTCTTCACTTTATTCCTCACAACCTGTCAGGATGAATCAGAGAACCACAGGAATCCACTCAGCAGAGGAACTTAAGAAAAGAGGAATCTGAGGGAGGTACTGAGAGATACTGGCAGTGACTGAAGGAAGAAGGAGCCAAAGTCTTTTCCACTCATACTTGCTCCACCCATGTGAGCTGCCCTCCACACTCTTCTCCCTCAGTGCACTACACTTGGCTGTCCCATCATCTCCCTGTCACCTCTACAGTCTCTTCTCGCAACATGCTTGAACCATGAGGATTATCAGGCCTACTTGAAAGCCCTGGAGACATGTTTAGAGACAAAACAGAAATTAACTACTCCATGGATATTCACATAGCACCTGAAATAGTTACCTATTGCACTTCCAGGTGAAGCTGGGGAAAGACTGGCATTTCAAGTGCATGTGTATTCTGGATGCCTTTGCCATCCATCTCTCCCATAGTGCCCTATAGCGTCTTTATCACAAGGTGTGCAGAGAAAAATCTGATTTATGTATATGGACATGGAACTCCTACTGAAAGTAAATCTGTGTAGGTTCTAAGGTGAAAAAAGGACAAAACAAAGAAGCTGAAACATGTATTTATAGGAAAAAAAAAAAACAACAAACCCAAAAAACCTGTCTTAAGAAGTAAGAGAAAGAAAATAAAGGACAAAAAATTGTGACCTCTGAGTTCTAGGGAAGGCCTGGCTATTCAGAGCATAGGTTGAAAACATTCCCATCATTCCAGCTAGATATTAAAAAAAATTAAACATATATCTGAAAGACTGGTTACTTTAAAACTTCGCCCTGATGTTTCTATAGTTCTTTCAAGATTAAAAGAAACAGCAGCATAATGAAATAGAGTATACATTGCAACTAAAAGGAGGGAATAAAGCTAGCAGCAGTTTTACAGTGTTCTGATAATTAGTAAAAGATCACAAGCTTATTGTACAAGCCTGGTCCATGCTGCTGCGCACAGACCTCATCTTTGTGAGATGTCCAGTCAGATCAAAAGCTTCTTTGTGGACCCAGGAAATGCATATGAAGGGATGGGCAATATCTGGTAGTAAAGGGACAGGCTAGACTTCTTGCCAATATCCATACATTTACATTAATATCTTATCATCATAACTAGGTCATTTGACAGTGAGGTTTTCCATATATTTCTTACTAACATGAAGTCTAGGCGCACATTTCCTGGGGCAATGGAAGATTAGCTTCCTCAGTACTGCAGGCTGATGCAGATGCTCCCATACGATACGGTGTGGCCACAATCACTTCAAACTCGGGCTGCATCTGCACTTGGCAAGGCCCTAGAAGCAGTTTAAAAGAGATGCAGGTCAACCATCAAATGAATGTTTCTTATGATTCCCTAACCCAGTATCAGATACGTAGGTATGGCTCAGTTCCAATCACTAGGTTTTACTGATGCATCTTTCCCGTTTCATTATATCAGCAGAGTCCTCCAGGGCATATCTGTACGGTAGTTTAAGGTGCACGCGCAGCAAGCATAGGCAATGCCTGCTCCAGCGTTAAACTAGCTGTTCATGTTCAGCATATTCAATTAACATGCTCATACTACACAAAACACAGGAGCACAGGACAGAGCTTTCTGAACTCCTGTCAGCTTTCACTGGGACAGCCACAGTGTGTCACGCGGAACCATCCAGAAATGCTAGGTTAGCTCAGCTCACAAATCAGTGTAGTTTCTCCAGAGCTGTGTTAAACCTGAATCTCTAACTTCTCCCTCTTAGCAGAGCTGTTAAGTTTGTGTGGAGGTGTTCCAGAATCAACTAGAAGAGTCCCGAGCAACCTGATCTAATTAAGCCTGCTTTGAGCAGAGTGTTTGACTAGATGACCTCCAGAGGTCCCTTCCAAGCTAAATTATTCTGTGAGTTGATGCTGATGCACCTATATTGCATCCAGTTCTAGTATTAGTGTCACCTCTATACTATGCTTCATGAAAAAACACTAAGACTGCCCTTAAATTAAAAAAAAAAAGTTGCATGGGTGTATTGTGGGCTAGCTGGCTAAATGCCTAAGGGAGCCAGTGCACTTTGCGTTGTGGTCCATGCTGTTTCTGAGACAGCTACAGCAAAGCTAACTTCATTATGTACCCATGCTGCAATATTACTTCCAGGTATGCAGTGTATATGGTCTGAGTTATTCTCTGATACCCAGAGAAATGAGAAAACTTCAAGTTCTTGGTTTAAGTAAGAAATAATGAGTATTTTATCCTGATGTGTGAAGAAAGCATCTCATTTGCCAGACTGATGAAAGCAGCACAGTATTTCCAGAGTTAGAACTTACTAGATTCTTCTGCTAATGCTTCGATAAATAAGATGCTTGCAGTGAAAGGACTATTCATGGCTTCTCAAGCATGGCCCAGGTTTGTGGATGGAGTGTCAGCAAGGAGCAGTTCCCTGACAAGCAAACAAGCTGACGGTGTTTAGAAACTCCCTTAGAGACATGGGTCCTTTGTTTTGTTTCTCACTCCACAACATGACAAAGAGGAAAAATATAGGTGGAGCTGATGTAAACTAGGGAAAACATACCGAGATCTTCCTTCAGTTTGCATCCTGGGAACATGAAGGACATGGTCATAAAGATGATGAAGAGCATGCTCCTTCTCCTCATTTTGCTGGGAGTAGTATCTGGTAAGAACATGATTTCATTACACTGCTAAAATTAGAACACTGTTGGCTGTTATACTTTCTCTTGGGAGCTTTATAATACATATTTAGGGATCAGACACGAATGGAAAAAATCAAGTAACAATTATTTTCCTACTGAAATAGATTGAGCTCTGTGGTTACGGCAGTATAATGAAGAAGAGAATATGACTCTGTGCCAAGACACTTTGCTGGATGAAGTACTTCGTGTGCTGTAGCCACTGCTCAGTGTGACAGTGTTGGAGTGGGAAAGGAGGTCAGCTCTCCAAGAAACAATACCTAGTATTAATACTCCAGTATTTTCCTTTCAAATATTGCTAACATTTCTCTTTGATTAAGTAAAAAAAGCAAGCAAACGGGACCAAACAGGAAAACACTTGTGGAGAATGTTAGCAGGGTAATATCACTGTCTTTGCCCAGTGTTAAAACGTGGGAGATTTGCCAATATGAATATGTGCATGTTAGCAAGTTATAGCAGATCTTCAAACTGCAGTCTTGGTGTTGCTTGTAGTAAGCTAGCTGCTCAGGTAGGGTCACTTTGCTCTCAAGGAATTGAGAGTTCTGCCAACCCTCGGGAACCTGTCAGTATTTGATGGTTTCCCTGATGTCCCCAGAACTGATCAGGACACTGCATGTGAATCTCAGCTTTCCCTGAAAAATAGTGTTTTTCTAACCTGCATGGTTGTGCAGAGAGAAAAGCTTGAAAGTGTGACTCAAGCACACTGTAAAGACTAACAAATCACAGATAAATAAGACTTAATCTCATGATTCCTTTGTCTTGGACTCAGCATTTGTCAATGTTTGGGGTTGGTAAATCTGATAAATAATGTATTAAATTGCTTCAGGCATCTTTTGCTCTCTGAAGTAAGGAGGTAAGCAAGGACTTGTGAATATGGAAGGAGACTTTTGTAAAATAAATTGAAAGAAGAAAAAGCCATTTAGATGCAGTACCAAAATTTTCAGTTAAAAATAAAGAGCATGAAGTAGGAACTTGTGATTTAGAAAGACAAATCCTGAATAAACAGCCAATTAAATCTTTAGAGATAATAAAAAAATAGCAACTCTTTCCTTTCTACATTTCTAAATGTTATAAATTTCATTGATTTTATGAATGGTTTCCATTAATGAACTGTGGCTTGCTGAGGGAACTGGATTCATCAGGTACTGTCCACAGGAGATTATAGTCAAAGTTCAGCTCCCTGTATGGAAATGTATCCCCAGAAGACACTCTCAGCCCAGTCTCATTTGCATGTGTGGTTTTTGTTGATGATGTTTTCCACAATTTATAAGAACATTGATAAAAACTCAGACCTTCACTGGGTCCTGCTTCCACTGATGTAAATCTGTAACAGCTCAGCCGAACTCAGTCCTACTGCAGTGTCAGTGTGACCTGTTCAGATTCATTCTTATAGGCAGTTCCCACCTCACACTCTCCCACATCCCAGCCTGTACCTCACCCACCTGCAAAGCGTCTCTGAGGCCTTTTTTCCCATCAATTCCAAACAGCCCAGTGATCCATGTGTATCTGGAGTGTGGGAGCATGGGAACCTCCATGCAGCTGTGGAGAGGCTCTGGGAAAGTGCCTCCGCTCTGCCTCTGAGCAGGGAGGCCCTATGCTCAGAACAGATCAGACTTTTCCACCACAGCCTAGGCTGGTTACGTGAACAACATCCCCTGTGCTCCCTCCTTCTCCTCCCTACAAAGCAGTGAGTCTTGCAGGCTGCAAGAGGAAGAACTGGAGGTGTCTGATGAAGTCATGCTGCTCTAAGAAGTGCTCCAAGAAACACTGCAAGGACAAGTGCCTCCAGGGGTGGGATGTGAGAAGAAGGGAGACCATGGGACTCCATGCTTTGTCTTGTGGACTCATCTACTGCTATTAGTTTTGTTTCTCATGTAGCAAAGGCACTGGGATCCTAAGTCTTCTCTGATCCTATGGAGAACAGTTATGTGAGAGGCCAGTAATAGGAGCAATGTCTGTCACACAAAGGCCTTCTGTGGGCTATCTCGAAAATGCTCCAAAATTTTTCTAGGGAGGTAGGGAAATAAGTTTTTTTGATAGTTTGGAGAAAAAGTCACTAAGGCTTCTTCTAATGTCATTGGAAAGTGTTGAAGCTGAACATTTTCCCTCCAGATTAAAAAGCCTGCCACTGCTGGAAGAATGGCAATTAGAGTGCTTCTGGTCAGACACTGGAACAGGTTGCCTAGAGAAGTTGTGGATGCCTCCTCTCTGGAAGTGTTCAAGGCCAGGTTGGATGAGGCTTTGAGCAACCTGGTCTAGTGGAAGGTGTCCCTGCTGATGGCAGGGGGGTTGGAACTAGATGATCTTTAAGGTCCCTTCCAACCCAAACCATTCTATGATTCTATATGATTCTATGATGTGGGCCATCCTTTCCCAGCCACATGAGAATGGGCAAAGGGAGATGGTTCTGTCCCACATTGCAGAGGTGTTGCAAAGCAGCAGATTTCCTCTTGGCATTACGTCCCCAAGCTCCAGGCTGAGCCTGAGCATCCAAGCAGAAACATGGTGTAGCCCTAATGGCCTCAGACTGGTTCCCATAGCAGTTTTTTACCTTGCAGCCGCCCAGAAAAAATAAAGACTTCATGGAGCTTTTGCTACAGTAATCACTGGTGTGTGAACAGCCTGGCCAGGCCCTTGAGTGAGCAGTATCTGCCTCCGTCTTGGCACACAGTATGTCGGAAGTTTGACTGAACAGAGCCAGCTTTCTTGGCAAGTGTTTTGGACAAGCCACCGAAGCCTGCCCAAGCAACATTCAGCCCTGCCATAGCCTCACGCTGAGGTACATTGCCAGTTTAGGGATGTCCTGATTTATGTTTTCTAGACAGTCTTCATGGGATAAAGCACTAGAGGCCTTTGTTAAAGTAACAAAAAACAAAAGCTAACCAGCAGATCAAGCACAGATTTTATTTTGAGGAGTCCAGAGGTCTGATTGAGAAAGACGGAGCTCACGCAAAGCTGTTGGATGCCACAGTGCTCTGTGCTGCTGCCAGGCAGTTTTGAACCACAGGGTGCTTCTGTGGGCTGGCAGCTCCTCCAAGGAATGGAGGTTGCTCTTCCATACTCAAAGCAGAAGACACAACAGCATAACATTGCAAAGGTGTTGCTGACTCGCACAACTGACGAGCCAGGCACGCACATGGCTGTGCTAGCAAGAATAAGAGGAGGGAAAATGGAGGAAATGGGTGCTGCAGATGGCATAATTCACAAAAAAGATTGTTTCTTTAACATCCAGCCCTGTGTGATTTAAGGTGCTTTTGATGTGATTAGTGCACAGAGGCAGCAATTAGCACAGGGGTGAAATGAAATAATAGAAACACGTTTGGTTTCTTTGCTTTTGTATAACGGCATATATGAAGGCAAACAACGCAGTAACAATACTATTTTAACATCAGCCACTCCAGATTTATAGTATAGTATAGTACTGAATTAGAGAAAAGATTTATTCTTTTGCCATTAGCACTGGATTTACTACTGTGCAAAGCCACCATTCATAAGCAAAAAGAGAATCGGGCCATTTTGTGCTCATTAATGGCAGCTCTTGGCACAAGCTGTGTGCTCCTGCTAGCCTAGGATTCCCAGAAGTAATTTTACATTCATTTTCATCTTGCAGGAAGAAGAACCCAGTTGCTTAAGGGCTTACCTGCAACAAGCACTGTTGAAGAAAATTCAGCAGCTGGTGTTTCAGTTTATACCTTTAATGTAACTGTTTCTCCATTGTCTTCTGAAGGTGTTGCAATACTTCCTACCATAGTAAATTCAAATCCACTTACAGAGGCTTTTGATATTGAATCCAACGGAGATCTCGAATATAGGGTGAGTTTTATGTTTAGCTTGAGCAATGTTCAGTCATGTGGGCTGATGTTCCCTGGATTACTGAGCACTGACAGTGCATAGTGACTCATCTTTTAACCAGAAGAGAGTTGCAAATGCAGGCTGTGGCAGTGTTTGTACATGCTGTAATAGATATGACAAATGAGTAGCAATAGTGATTATAATTTTTAATTGTTTCTAGGCAAAAAACACTTATCAATAATTCCACTTATTCTGTGACAGAAAAAATGCTATTTTTGGAAAATAAGTGATGAAGAAGGACATATAGGACCTGCTTCTGTATTGAGAATTTATCCATAGTTTTTCAACTTAATTTATATGAAGTCACTGTGAATTTAAAGTGGCTTAGTTAAACCACATGCAGCTTCTGTTTGACCACTCTCACCTAGAATTAAAATTAATTTGACTCACTTCCCAAATAAAGTAAGCTGAGTCAGCTCAAAGCCATGTTTAATTCTGAACGAAGGCTGTGACACATAGGGAAGTTATCTTGAGGTAAGAAGTTATCACACATCTGTGATCTATTTCTATCTATTGCGTACTCTTGTCCTATGGCAAATGCAAAGCAATTTCAATTACTTCAGGGTATTTTAATTGCTGGATAAATTAGCAAGTATTAGCTCACATTTGTCACTAGCAATGACTGTTCAGACACATGGTAACTTGTCATCTCATTGTAACTCACTTGTATGTCTAAGCCTGAACTGTGACACTGAAGTGTGTCTTTAGAAGATACAGATAGACACTGAGTGGAGACTTACAAAGTTAATTTTTCTGGGTATTTCCAAGGAAGTTCAGGTTTTCACAGAATCAATACAAGGGTTCTTTTCTTCTTCTCTTTGCTGACGTTTCTGGGAAAAAAATTGGGGAAAGTAAAACTGTGACTCCAGGTGGTTGCAGCTCATTGATCCAACCTGCCTGTGGAGCTGCTGCTGTCCCCATTCTCCTGCCTCCCAGCAGAGTACAAAGCTTAGTTGTGCTGGTTCTTTAGCTGCTCCCCAGCCAGACCAGTGAAATGGCCAAAAAAACTCTCAAAAAAGCCCTCTTTCACCTGTGAAGCGTAGGATGTGGCTGCACAAACACCTGAAGTGGCTCACTGAGAGGATATAACAGGCAGATGGAAATGGATATGTCCCTTAAGCTGGCTTTGCTGACAGAGAATTCATAATGTAGGACTCCTTTCCTAGGCTGTATTTTGGCATTTTGAATTAAAGCTATCCCTTCTGCTGCAAAGCATAGCCCTTTTTTATACCTGCTTGTTCCTCTCCCATGCCATCTCTATTCTGTGCAGCACAAGCATTTTATATTGCTGCTTGTTGAGTGGGACTGACAAATTAATCTGGAAGAAAAATAACCCTGCAAATAGATAAAAAGTCTCTCATTGTTTTTTCATGGCAGGGATGGTGGAGAAATTCTTGTTCTAGCACAGTGCAGAGACTGACACAAAGATGAAAATGAACGGCCAAGAAAGGTGTAGGCTGGAGACTGCTTCTTCCAAAGTGCCAGTTTATGTCCATTTCATACCACAGCCTCATTACCAGAATGGCCTTTGAGGACTTCGTATCTCTTCCTTGAACTGTAGTTGTTTTCAGGATTTCCTAACTCACTTGAAGGACTGAAGCAAAGAGGTTGGGCCAGTGAATATCAGTCATGAAAAAATTATAGAGAAAGCTACATAGAAATTCTGCAAACTAGCAGTTGAGTACTAATTACAACTTTTAAGGCGAGGATAAATACATGTGTGTCCTTAGTTCATTTATTTGATGAGCATTGGAACTTTTAATTATTTATGCTATGTTGCAGCAGATTAGTCCAATATTTTGCAAAAGTAACGTGATCCAAAATGAGATACCTCAGCGCTACTTAGTGCCATTAGATCTTTGCTAAGATATAGAAAAAGGAAGTCTTTCATGTATGAATTATGGGGTTTGTAGATTAGCTAAGCACCTGTTACCACAGGCTTCTCTGCATTTATGAAGCACGTTAACTCCTGTTGCAGCAAGCCAAGGCAATATCACATTTCTTGATATGTTTTGAGATTTCTGAGAAAGTCACAGTTTCTGAGATCTGAGCCCTGCCCATTCCTCCTCACCTTACTCTTGTTTGAAGAATCCCATGGGCAGAAGATGTGTTGAATGCATGAAAACATACCTACTGCTGCCTGAAACTACCTTGATGCTCTTAGTGATGGCCCCTTTTTATCCCAGGAGTGAAGGGGGAAGCAAGGAGCAGTGAAATTCTCAGGTGGAATAAGGAGTGGACAATTATGGGGTGACTCTAGACTCCCTTTCATGAAGTCTGCAGCTGCTTCAAGTACAGTGCTGCTTTTATCAGTAAGCATTGCTCCTACCTGGAGAAGAGGTAAACTGTGGCTCATAGCCTACACCAGTGGCAAGCTGTTCTCAAAAGCAACCTACAAAGAGACCATTTAGATTCACATCTTCACTTTCAAGTTCTCTATAAAGGAGAGTGGAAGATGTGTATTTAGGCAATCTGGCTGTAGTTACACCACCAATGAAAATATTTGGCTGTGAACTGGAGGGATAATCCCCAGAGCACACAATTTCTCCTTCGAACTGTACAGTTTCTCATGCTGAACTCATTGCATCTGCTTACTGTATTTAGATCTCCAGCATTCATTTTGGACAGCAACCTTCCCATTGGTGTTACAAGCTTTTGTAGCATGTTTTTTCTGAGTTAGCATCAGTTTTATGGGAACCTTCTGTTTGCACAATGTAAGGGAGAAGGAGGCCATCCAGGACATGGTTGTTTTCTCCTGCAGTAATATAACAAAACCCATAAGGTTCCAGAGAGCAGCTGTTTCACCTATCAGAAGGCATAAAACTTTTGTGCTTCTGTTCACTGTCCTGCAACTGTCTTTGTTAATTTGCTCTAGTTCTAGATAATTGGTTCTAGTTCTGTCTTCTGATTGTGGTGACGTCGCTTTTGCCTTTGTCCTCTGGCTGTGGCATCTCATCTAAAATCAAGGATTTATTTCATTGTTTTCCTGCATCCTTCCCAGGCTCCTCCACTCTGCAGTACTGTAAATGCACTGACACACTCCTTATCACACACACTTCTAAGCGCCGATTTTTCTCCTTCTCCTGTTCCACAGCACCCCTACTACTTGTGTTCAAGCTTCAGAGTTTTTACCTACACGGCAAATTTAATAGTCATCTTTTTCCTTTCTTGTCCAAGAAAGGAAAGTTCTGGTTTCTTTATTAGTTGCGGAAGTGAATATTGTGGCATACAACTTCCAGCATCCTGCTATTGCTCTAGACTCATCCTAAATCCAAAATCAGTGTCATTAATGTTTTTTTTTCATGGAATGTCAGTCTTGTGCTTGTACATCTTCTGTGTTAAGAGGTGATATGCAGAGCTGGACGTCTTTTTATTTTAAAAAAAAAACAAAACAACAAAACAAATATTTGCCACATTTGCCTTACCAATCTTACAAAACTTAAGGCCTATGTTATTTTTTAATTAGTTCAACATTTTCACCAAGCAGTTCTGGTCTCTCTCTCTCATACAGTGTGCTCATGCAGCTCTCTCCTTTCTTTGGTTTCCTGCAAGTCTTCTCCCAGACACAGCTTATACAAGGAAGGGGCTGGTACCTGCTAGACTATACAGTCTCCTGCCCCCACAATCCTTATTGCAAATAAAAGGTCTTCCCCCTCATGCTCCTGACTCACAGAAGTAGTGAAGCTGCCCTTGTGTCTTGCAGGGCTTCCTCACAGTTTTCAGTCTCATCACACCTTGACTGCTCCTGGAGCTTGGTGTGGAAAGGTGAGGACTTGGTAGAGACAAGTACCTGCAAGATGTGGTCCTGGCCTTGAAGGCAAAGCATTGCCTGTGAGACAAGACAGCTCCTTCTAGACTTTCTCCTCCTCAAATTGTCCCTCACACAAGAAGTCCTTGAGTTGCTCCATGAAGCCACAATGTTTTTGTCTTTTCACTGTTTTTCTCACATTGCTGCCACTGACAAGTAAAGTGCCAGCAAGTAGAAGATGATCGAAAATACTCACTGCTTACTGATGGAAAGTGTCCCTTTACTTGTATTCACTTGTATAAACTATAACTTATATCTCTTGCATCATGTGCTTATAATAATTTTTCCTTTTCAGGTTGTTACCACTGGAAATCCTGTCCTAGATTATGAAACTATGCCAAAGAGCTTTGATTTACAGATTTTCGTTGAAGACACAACTGGGAGAACTGACCTTAGCATACTGACGGTCCGTGTAACAGATAAAAATGAACGTCCTGTATTTCAAGGAAATATGGCAATTCAAAGTAAGACAGTGGCAATATTTGAAAAGAACAATACTTACAAAGATGACATCAGATTCAAAAAAAGAATAGCCGCATACAGGGCCTGTAGCTAAAGTGGTCTAAGCATTTTCCTTTAGGAAAACAAGGCAGGATAGGGACACTGTTTTTATCAGAGCTTTATTTACACAAATATTTGGTATGCTTCATCTCTGAAAATGCACTTTTAGTTTTCTTGAAGCTTTGACCAAAAATGATTTAACCATTTTGAAGCACCTGAAGAATTAGAAGAAAAAAAAGGTTTTTATACCAATAAATACGCATGTTCTTTTTTTGATGAGGTTAATACCTTCCTAGAGGTATGTATTAGAAACTTGAAATTTGGTAAGGATATAACCATTAAGTATGGATACATTTTTCAGTAATTTGTTGAAAACTGGACTGATTTGGAGAAGCAAGATAAATTTAAATTAGTGTATATTGTGTATGTGCAAGAATTTCTGAGGGAAAGCTATAAAAACATTGCTCTGCTGATGTATATTGCATTTGCACCTCGCATCTCGCATGAGAAATTAGGTGGAAAATCAGTTTGAAGCATGAGATCTTGGAGATCGTGATCTATGGTGGTGCAAATGGAATGAGGCAGAGTTCTGTCTCCTGCGTGGGGCAGGTGGGAGTTCTGTCTCCTGCGTGGGGCAGGTGGCCTTAACTGGCTTTACTTTCAGACCACTGGCAAAGGTGCAACAGGGAGGAGTTTGCAGTAGCCTCAGGGATGAAACTGGAGTGTCTGGACCCCAGCTGTCAGTGCAGGCTTTGTATGCCATGCAGTACCTAATACGAGTGACAATGCCATCCATAAAAAGGACAGGAAATAATTGTCTTACTCTTTGAGCAATCTTATCCTGTTTATTTACTGAGAGGAACCTGGAAAAATTGTACCATGAGGTGACAGAGTATAGTGATGTATTTATTATGTATTCACATGCAGACAGAACTGTTCAGGTAGTGTGCAAAAGTACGTTCTTATTATTTCATGAGCTACTGAGAGCCTCTTTGAAGTCTTTATATTCTAACAGCACTGTGTGGAAGAGCATTCAATAATTCAATATTATTTCTTTTCTGTCTGAAAATACCAAACTGTGATCCGTTCATGGTAGGTATTTGGAGGTGGTTGCTGAACCCCCCTAGATCTGGACTAGCAGCAGCATTACATAGGCTGTGACTCGCAGCCTGGGTTCAGCCCAGGCCCGCTCAGATCCAGCCCACTTCACTAATGCCTCTGAAGCACATTGGCGTTCCTGCTTCCATACAACACTGAGTTTGTAAAGCAAATTAGCTTCCCCTAGGGAAGAGGCTGTGTCATCTTCTCAGCATAGCTGGTGTCTTGCATATCATGGGTGCTGCTAAAATCTAATAATAATTAAATGTGACACTTCAGGGGATCAGCACAGCATGAAACACGCTCTACGTGGGAGCTTGTTACAAGTAAGTGCATCAGTTTAACTCTCAGCTAGAGCTGCCATAAATTGGTGAGCGTAGATGTCTCATCTGTCTAACTCTGTGGCTTTAGTTAAGAGTACCAGCTACAATTAGACACTAATTACGCATTCGCTGGTTATGAAAAAGCATCTCCCTCTCATTAAACTTTATATTCACATTGTTGTCCTTTGGGAACAACTCATTACGCTGCTGTGGGGTTCCCACTGCTCTGATGAGAAGAAGCAGTCAGCAAGGGTCACAATGGAAATTAATAGTCCAGAAACAGCAGATCCAGCAGATACAAAAGGGCATAAAGCAAATAATGTGATCTAAAGATCTGTTGTTCTGTTAGTCACTATACCCAAGGAGAGTTAAGCCTGTTGACAGGGATCCATAAAGGATGGCTCAGCTGTGAGAATTCCTGACATGGAAAGAAATACACCTTGCACTGAACTAGCACCCTTAATGAGGCAAAAATTTAAGTCAGCGCAGACCATACACTATTTATTTACCTCGCAGATGTAAAGCAAAAGCAGAAATTAAAGAGGAAAGGCTCTGAGCTCTCCTGGCAAGGGATGGGAGGTGGACAGTGAGGAGATGGTGATGAGGACCTCGCACAGGGCCACGTTTTCCTCATCTGCATAGTAAATAAAGACACAAGTGTAGCCCAAATGTGTAATTTTACTCCATACCCTGTGAGCAGCTCAAGATAGGAGGTATGTTAAGATCAGTCTTTCTCCCAAAGGCACACGATTCATATTGCAACTCACAGCGATGGTTGCCTGTTTATAGATATGCAATTGGTTTCTTTTTATCTTCGGAGTGTTTGTGCTCTCTGTGATGATTTTGGAATTACACTTGTGAAGTCAGAAGGCACACTAGGCAGGAATAGGTCTGGACAGCTTCATGTATCAGTGTGTTTGCTACCCTGTCCCCTATTCTTACCCAATTAACACTGAGTATACTTACATCCATGCAGCTGTAACGATCTATGTCTTGGAAGGAACACCTGCAGAACGCATTTACAAAGTTGATGCAGCTGATCCCGAAAATGCTGAACTCAAAGTAAGTTGTATTAAAAAAAGTCAGAGATTAAATACTCCACTGTATCTGAAATGCTAATTGCCAGCATCTTTCAACAACTTCCTTCTTTATTAGGAACACAGGAAAAAGTTTAGTCGGGAAAAAAGAAGCATTTTCAATAATAAACTAAGAAAACCCAGCCTCAATTTTTGGACACAAATTGTATTTTGAGTTCTCTGCCCTCCAAAATTAAGGGATATTGAAGGCATAGTTTGATATAGTTAATCAGAGATACAGTAGAAATTGTGTATCTCTGTTTAAAAAAAAATGGGCTTGCAAAACATTTATTGTAGATGAGAGTGACTATAAGTAAATAATTTTTTAACCTTCTGTATTGCAAAGTAAATTCTTTTAAATGAGATTGTAAGTAAATCACTTACAAGGCAACTGAATCTCAGCTTTTTTACTATCCCAGAGCAAATTGTGACCTTCAGTTAAGAAAATGTGTTAGCTGATCTGAAAATGCTCTTAGTATCAGCAAAAATTTCTGGAAAGTGATGTTTGCTTGCAGACAAGGGAAAAGTAACTGCACTTACCAAAGAATTGTGTCAAAGCTTTGCTTTATTGGCTTTGCTTTATAAAAGACAGCATTATTCAAGAGAGCAATTGCCTTGAAGTCTGTCCTCAGGCTTTGCCCAGTCAAACCACCACACCTGAACTGGTGAGGAGCGAAGCAGAAGCATGGTGAGGTTTAGGAATGGCAGGAGTTCCGCAGGCCTCCTAACCCCTGACAAAGCTCAGGCATAATAACAAGCTGCAAATATAAAAATGCTGTGCAACAGGTAAAATAATAATCTGGAGAGGGAATTTAGACAAGTCAACTGGCAAAAAAAAAAAAAAAAAAGTTAAAAGAATTGTGATCACCCAGCTGCTTTTTTAAAAAGCATTTCAATTAAATCTATCACTGCAGGAGGCAAGTTGTTTCACTCAGCTCCCTGTACCTCTGGTGTTTTTCCAAAAGGTAACACTAGAACCATTGCATCCCCTGGACAGATCTGCTCAGTGGATTTTGCAGATTACTTGTACGGTGCATGACCCTCTGATGTTGCATACTTCAGACTTTATGAGTATTATTAACACCTGCACGATCAAAGGAAATGTCCTTGAGGGCTTATTGGTGATGGCTTGGCAGAAGCATGTGGATGATAGCAGGGAGGACGTGGTGGGCACGTGGTAGCTCCCCCCCAGCCATGGGGATCAGGGTGCTGCCTTTCTCCCTGCCATGTAGGGTGTCAGGGTGCTCAGCTCCCTCCTGCACCTACACACTGTGGATCCCCATTTGTGCTGTGCAATGCATAAAGCGGCTGCTGCTGCGTACCGCTGCTGAACAGCCACGTTAACACCAAGCTGCTGCAAACACCTTTCAACCTCACACTCTCATGTACTCTGTGAAAGTCCACTCTCCCCTTCTTGGCCTCTCCCATCATCTGGACCCGTGAACTTCATTGCCTCCTGCATGGTGCATCTTATGCCCTCGAAACACAGCCTCACCCCTTCTTCTCTCTCTTCTCCTTTGTGCATGTACTTCATTGCCACCACAAAGCCAATATTTGCCTGCCACGCTGTGGCTCTGCTGGCTGGCCCCTGTGTTAAATTCTCATTGCAGAGCTGGAGTTCACAGAGGTAATGAATAGTGTGGACTTCAATGTAACTCGGTGTCTGTGGCTCTCCACTGGCTGTCAAGCAAAGCATGTACCACCAAGTTTGAGCTGCTTCAGCTCAGATGATCAGGGCTAGTGCTGGCATCTGAGTGTCAGCGTGTTTCAATGTGCAAAGTTTTGAGGCAGATACTGTACTATAACTTGGCTTATTTTACAAGGCAAGGGATAAACGGAGGGATGTTTAAAGATACAAGGACTAATTTCTTGTCCTCTTCATTTCAGTATTCACTGCTCCCTGCAGTAGTTCCATTCATGGTCTCGGAAAGCGGAGCCATTTTTTCCACAAAAAAATTAGATTATGAGAAGGATCCACATTGGTGAGAATGTATTTCATTCATGTGGTCTATTAGCTTACAGTAGGTAGAGAAATGTTTTCCTACATAGCCATGGAATTGTTTTGTTTTCTTATTTAACAGTTACTTTTTAAATATAACAGTGACAGATCCAGATGGACTCAACTCGACTAAAACAGTGAATATAAATATAATTAACATCAATGATGAAAGACCTTACTTTACCACGTGAGTGAAAAACTTCCATTGTACTCAAAATGTAGCTGTTTTCCCAGATTTCCCGCTTTGGCAGTGGAGGGTATAACATAAGGGCAAGTAAGTATAACAATAAAATATTACTGAAAACAGTATTTTTATTTTGTTATGATTCCTGTTCTGTTACTGGAAAGCTTTGCTCTCATTTCCCTCTTTATTCTTATTTTTATTCTTAATAGTTTCAAGTTTTCCAGGCTCTGCCTTCATACTAAGAACAGCCAAACAAGCTTGTTGCACTTGTTAGCGTTTGGAGAGGTTAAAGCTATGCAAAGACCTCTGGACAGGTTCAGGCAAGGAGATGAATTTTACCCTGTGTGAATACAATCGTATAGAATTTACCCTTCATGCAGATGTGCATTTCACCATAATGGTGCTTATTCATGCAGAAATGTCTAGACGTAAAAAGGTCTCACTTTTGATCTGTCTTCCTCTCCTTCCCAGACACTTACACCTGTAAACAATCCTGGCGATCTTTGAAACATTGTCATCTCCGACTGTGTCATAAGCAGGAAATTGTTTCATAACACACGTTGGAAATAGCTTATGAAGACTAGTGGAGTTTTAGTTGGAATCTGGAATATTGTTGAAAATTTGGAAAAATTAGAAAGAATGCCACCAGTGGGGTGTTTTGCAGTGGAAAGCACAACAGACAATTGTTTCTGAAGCAGGAGCTTGACATTAGAGTTGATCTGATTCTGCTGTTGACACTACAGGCCAAAAAGAACAGCTCAATTTGTAAAGAACTTTAGATTAAATTACACTTCATGAGCTGTCCTTGCAATGCACATGTATGGCCTCTCCCCTGCCAAAATGTGAGCTGCAGGCTGGGGCTATGTACTTTCTGACACTATAATAATTAGTGCTGGGATGGGAGCTGGGAAAACTTGATGAGTTAGCAAACCTTCTTTATATTCTCCTGATCAAAGCTGTCAAGAACAGAGTTTCAAAGGGTCTTTTTAATTGTTCCCATAGTATATGCAAGCACATCTGTTTTTGGTGTTCACAACACTACATTGGCATTCAGCCTTTTGAAATTCTGGCTGTTAAAATCAACGGAAAACTTGTGGAGTCAGGAAAACAAAGGAGAAGACAAGAAAACAAACATATGCTTCCTCCACAATTACATTGCAATGTCTAAAAGATCTGCTTGAACCATCCTGTAAAAAGCCACTGACAGGTGGCGGACAGATGGACAACAGGACACAGCCCAGACATAGCTGTGTAGAAAGCAGCCCCAACTCCTTCCCAGCTGTACTAGTACTCAATGCTATGAAGATTTGCTCAAAAACATCCCGTTTCTTCCCAAGAGATCTGGTGGAGACTGGGCAATGACCCGTGCAGGGTGCAGGGGGGCTGGTAGGGCTGCAAAGGTGGAGCTGTGGTGAGTTTGCAGTCCACAGAGATGCCGGAATTGTGATCCCCAGGGAAGGGCATAGGGAGTTCCCTACTTTGAGCCAAAACCAGTTAGAGCTGTCCCTCCCATATTCCCCAGTGATCAGAGAGGCATTTTGGGGTGGCATTTCTCATAGCAGTGAAGGAGATTTGTTGCTATGTGTTTTGTTTCTGAGTGACTCTGGAAGCCACAGGAGAACAAGGAAGGAAGAGATGCAATGCCTAGAGTGAGATAGAAACTTAACAAATACACTGACTCTGCAGCCTTCACAAACTCCTTCTTTACTTCTGGCTGTAAGCTAGGTGTTTTTACTGGGAAAACCCTCTGTGATTTCTCTCCTGTATTCTTTCCTCTTTTCATATGAACTGACAAAACAGTTGAAGAAACTGTGTCTTCTTAACCATTTTTAAAATTGCAAGTGGAGACCTGGAGGCATGGGATCTTCTGTTCTGTCTCTGTAATTCTCTTCTCCAATTGCTAGGTGCCCTGTGATGTTGGTTTTCAGAGTACAACAAAGGGCTCATACTTTCCTATACTGAGCATTATAGACTAGTCAACTAACTAAGTGGTGGCATGAGAAGTTTAAAATGCTCAAAAAGGACTCAGTTTTGAACCACACTCCTAATGCTTTTCTGACCTCATGAGCACCTTCAACTCCCTTTGATTTCTAGAAGCAAGAGATATTTGTGTATGTTTCGGTAGAGTAAGTCAGCCTTCATAAATTCCTTGCACAGTTTTTGTGTGCTTGTCCATGCCTGCTTTTTTATGTGGTTCAAGTACCATAATTGCATACCTGAGTACTCATATGAAGATGAAACTGCAACTATTATAAGCAATCCTGCACAATTGCCTGACAGACTATATCTGAACTATAAAACTCACTTAATTAATAGGAAATTTGGGAGCACTGGCATACCAAACAGCAGCAGTAAAGAACCATTTTCCCCATGTAAAATGTATCAGACAGAGAGATATTGCAGGGAGTTTGGAGCATGTTCATCTGGTGGGCACCCACAGGAGTACTCTTCCCTGCCTCTCCCTACTGCAGGGGCAACTCAGCTTTTTAGTGATACTATTGTCCTGAAAAAGTCCCCAGAATTCATTCTAAAAGAGAATTAATTACACTACTACTTCTATTTTTGTTTTTCTCTTGCAAAATGAAGTAATTACAGGAAGTGGATTTATAAGCTGGTGGCTCTGTAGGGAGATGGACTGCCTGACTTAACAGCCCTTTCCATCTTCAGCTTCCACGATTCTGTGAAAGTCAAATTGTTTTTACTGTGAACACGTTGCATGGGAAGGACACTTGTGTGGCTATGTCATGCTTTATGACCACATACATACCAGTTCAGCTATTGCTACACATCCAGCTGGCAGAACTGGGGACTGGGATATTTACCCTGACATGCAAATAGCCATCTCTGAGCCCAGTGTGGCCATGGCTCTGTTGCTACAGTTGGCTGCTCAGCTAAGTCTGTGATCAGCTGCCCTTGCAAACACAGATGTGTGCTTTGCTGAATTTTGTTTTCTCTTCTAGACAACAAAGAATCTACAGGATTCCAGAGGAGCAAAGCCCAGGCACTGTTGTTGCCAATATAACTGCTAAAGATCCTGATGATGAGGACTCTCCCAGCAGACTTTTCTACAGCATCCAGTCTTCTGACAAATATTTCTCCATAAATCCATGTAAGACAAACAAAAATGTGCCTTCTGACACCCAAAAAAAAAGAGAGTGGCTACTTTGGAAAAAGTATTTTTGCCTTAGTTTTAAATTGACTTACTTTATTCTGTGGCTACCCCTAGAAATAAGAAATGCTCAGTACATTATTAGGGTCAAATTCTTTGGTCAGCTGACCAAGATTCAGTAAGACATCTTGAAGAAAGTAGACTAAAGATGATTTATTGACAAATATTGTCTTATGGCTGGAAGGTGATGAACCCTTGGGTGAAAGTGAGATTAGCTGCCTTCTTTTTAATCTCTGAGGACTGTAGTGACCCTTCTGGGGCTCTTGAAACAGTTGCACCGTCCTCTCTCCTGCCTGAAATGGGCTCTAGCATTGAAGTGCACAGCAAATTCACACCTCAGCTTCATTGCTTGATTCATGACCCACCTCGGGCAAGGCCATCCAAAAGAGTCCTCTCTGTCATGCTGGTCCTGTCTCCCTGTGCTCTCTGGGGTGCATACACCAGTGCCTTGAGGTTTTTGCTCCAGGGCTGGCATTCAGTGACTACTTTGCTCCGTGTCTGCTATTGCTCTATAACTGCTTATCACAGCTGTAAGAGGTGCCACACAGCACAGTGCTTTGCATTTGCTAAGTCCTGTGGCCAGGTATTGCCACCCTCCTCTTCAATTACATCCCAAAGACCAGAGGATAGATACACTGTTCCCTTACCTCCTTTGTGCTCTGGGAATAGTGCTGTGCTCTGCCACAAAAACCTTATCTTTTTGAACAGGGGCTAACAGAAGGGAAAAAAAATATTAAGCGAATGGCTGACCAGAGCACTTGGTGCAATCTGTCACAGCTAAGAGCAGCTCTGTTGATGTGTGAGTAGATTTACAGGTGCCGAAGGATGCTTGAATGATAACAGCAGAAAGTGAAATGGTCTTATGAGCTGGAGAGCAAGGACATCACAGGCATTAGCAGTTCATTGTCCTTGATGCTCTGTGAGTGCCCTCAACACTGACTCGAACAAGCTCTTTGAGAGCGTAAGGGAAATCTAACTGCTCTCCAAGCCCTCTGCTGAGGCCACCTATGGTGTATTTTTGAGCAATGGGTATCTATCCATTAAAGTCTTACACAGAACTTTCAGAGCCACTTTGTATAATTTTAAAAAATAACTAAACCAGCCATGATTTGCACAGAACAGAATATTTTTTATTCTGCTACCTGTCCTCTGAGGTAACCTGTGCTCTTGCATGTGCACCATGAGTGTTTGTTACTTCCCTCCATGGTGAGCATCTAACTTCTGTCTTTCTGCCCAGCGACTGGAGTGCTGCAGGTGACTGGGAGGATTGACCGAGATGCCCTTCCGCTGCGGCTCCATCCTAATGTTTCAGTGATAGTCCGGGTGGAGGACAGTCCCAGCGGCGGACACACCAGCGAAATGGAGATCACAATCATTATTGATGATATCAATGACAACCCACCAGAATGCAATCCTTCTACCTTCAGGTATTGAGGATCTTCATTGCCTTAGTGCTGCCTGGTTGCCTCAGACCAGTGTGCAGTCTAGGACACATCAGTTAGGGTCCTCAGACCTGCTATAGCTAGAGGTTCAAATGGACATTTATCTTTAAGCCTTTAAAGGTTACTGTTCACTTTAAGTGTCTTAGGGCACAAAACTCAATTTCCTGACATGTTCAAACTGAAAATTTGAACTAAAACCATCCGTGTATAGTCACATACTTTATCTGTCTTTCTTTTAGATACCTAAATCCTTAGGATATCAGAGCCATGTGTTATAGTTACTTTTCTGACCCCTACAGATCCAGGCTCCTCCTTTCTTACTTTATGCTAAACTGTGGGGAACCATTCACCAGGTAAAACTTGCCAGTCAGCTCTGGAGTTTTATTTTAAACTTCCTGATCTTCTCTTCTAGATCTCTCCCTGGTGACCTGCATGATTTTTGTCTGATGCAATCTGTAATGTCTTCAGAGCCCAGATCACCTCTTCTTATAGGTGTCCTCCATGCATACTAACTTAGTCATGGACTTTGCTATGTCTATGAATGCTCTGAGACCTTTGTGGTGATCAGGTAGTTTATATTTGCAGATGAGGACATAACATTAACTCCATTTTATGGATGAAGTGTGTCTTAGAAAGACTGAAGTAAAAATGGTCCATTTTAAGTGTTTTATGCGCCTGGGCTCTGATCTGTCAGAGTACACTGCATTGCATAGTGCAGTTCTTCAGGTGCAATTACAGTAGTTTGATGGTCCTGCGGATAAAAATTCGTCATCTCAAGCCAAGAACCTATGCAATGAGGAATACCCAGTTGGTGGGTATCTGTTTAAATTGCTTGCTCAGTATCTAATAGAAATGTCTTGCATTTAAACCGTATACTTCTATGTGCTTGCATGAAAAGAATCCAATTCTTACTACTTTCTTCTACTTAGATACAACATCCATGACAATAACACAACAGTCTCTTTGTTATCTAGTGAGCTTAAATTTTGATCTGAAGAAGGCAAAAATCTTCAGGGAAAAAATGTGATCAAATAAAGAACTAGTCTTACAGAGATTGTACAAGGGAACAAAAACAGGGCTTAATGGTATTTCATTTACTTCTTCAGTCTTTGGTATTTAATTATCTTGATTAAAAAAAAATTAAATCAACACCCTCTGCCCCCATTCTATGTCCATCACAGGGACCCTCACCATCAACAGCAGGGCCAGAAATGCCAGTTTCACAAAACAGCAGCATGGTCCAGCTATCAGTTAAGGAGAAAATAATGAGGTTCTCATCAGGAGAACATTATAACATATTGAAGAAATGAATATTGTAAAGATATTTTAAAATGCTAATTATTAATTGAACGAATCTTGAACACTAAGATATCGTGGCAGCTTCTGAAGTTTAGCTGAGTTCCAGGTTTATGGGTTGGATCTGGCTAAATGTTTATGTCCTGCCCATTGTACAGGGCTGTTGTCCACCACAGCATATGGATCAGATACTGGGTTGCTTCATGTCGTGGTTTAACTCCAGCCAGCAACTAAGCACTTGCACAGCCACTTGTTCACTGCCCTGCTCCCAGTGGGATGGGAGACAGTGAAACTCGTGGTTTGAGATAAAGACAGTTTAATAGGAAAGAAAAGGAAGGGAATAATAATAATAATAATAATAAACAACTATACAAAACAAGTGATACACAATACAGTTGCTCACGACTCGCTGACTGATGCCCAGTCAATCCCCAGGCTATGGTGTCCCCCAGCCAGCTCCTCCCAGTTTATATACTGGGCATGATATCATATGGTATGAAATATCCCTTTGGCTAATTTGGGTCAGCTGCCCCAGCTGTGTGTCCCCTCCCAGCTTCCTGTACACTCTGAGCCTCTGCTGGCAGGACAATATGAGAAGCTGAAAAGTCCTTGACTTGGTATAAACGCTGCTCAGCAACAACTAAAACACCAGCACATCAACACCATCAACATTATTCTCAT
The DNA here is from genome assembly GCF_000700745.2 of Antrostomus carolinensis. Lineage (NCBI taxonomy): Eukaryota > Metazoa > Chordata > Aves > Caprimulgiformes > Caprimulgidae > Antrostomus > Antrostomus carolinensis. The sequence goes on from NW_010286222.1 coordinate 45,147, forward strand.
CCTAAATCCAAGACACAGCACTATACCAGATACTAGAAAGAAAATCAACTTTATTCCAGCTGAAACCAGGACACTTTATCAACTGTTGCCTATTTAGATCCAGGATTTAACTTAGAAAATAAATGGAATTCAGTGTTTTGGCGTGTAATATATGAAAAGTTCAAGAAGAGAAATATAAGTTGCTCTGATGGGAAATGTGTTTGTTTTAAACAGGAAAGAGGCAAATGAAAATGCAACTGCTGGGACATTTCTTCTTGATCTTAGAAATTACTGTAAAGATATTGATGTTGATCCCTCAAACAACCGATTTAATTTCACTGGATTATCTGGTTTTGGAAGCAATAACTTTGCTCTGGAGTCCACTGTGTCTGGAAGACTTGTGGTCAGTTTTTTGTGGTTTTGTTTTAGATTGTCCCATTTCAGAAGTCAACTTTTGAAGTATTATAAGTTCTTTGAATTCATTGGCTGTACAAGGAAAAAAGAATTACTGTAATGCATGTCACAGTGGGTATGATGTGGTGAATGACTGTTTTGGCTGGATGTGAACTACATACCCTTTGATAGGATGCTTTCTATGGTTTATACAGAATTTTGTGAATTGTTTTCTCCAGTTTTAAATAAATGTGCTAGATACAATTGAAAAAAAAATATCCTTTTTTAGGTATTGTGAAGCACAAACTTTGATATGGATAAACAGAAATTTGCTGCCATTTCATATCCATTTGTTCATGACAGACTGTGGAAGTTCCTTGCTATTCAGCATGAAGAATCGAAAGACTTGAGAAATCCCATACTCAGTAGCTACTTCCCAGCTTCATTGGTCACAACTGTAAAACCACTTTGAGTGGTAAATTTTCATAAAAGTGTGGTGGGATTTGCACTTTTGTTACTTTGCATGTCAAAATACGGGTTCCTCATGCTAATAGCTGCTGGCATATTTGCATTGGCCAGAACTCCCACCAGTTTCTGGATACATGCAACAGGGCTTGTTTCATTGCTTTAAGAAGAACTGTGGACAAATACAGAAAAAGGGAAACATAACAAAAAATAGGCATTCTGTCTAAAAGACAAGAGTGCTGCAGAAGCAGGAAAAAATTTTGTATGGCTTACTTTAATTTTTGATCTGAGGTATGCATGTCAATGAGCACTTCCATTAGCTGCTTCATCTCCCAGCATAAAAATCATTGTCTTTGCTGCACAGGATATGATAGTTGTCAGCCCTTTGATCACCGTGTATGGATAACGTAACAGGCTATCTGAAGTGTCTTGTCCCTGCAGGAATTTCCCAGTAGACGATAAACAGTGGATGTTTGTGCTTTAGTCCTGTTGCCCCAGAGTTTATGAGGCTCCTACAGAAAGACAGAGTTCAGGAGATTAGCGTTTAAATCTGTGTGAGCCACCGTTTAGTAACAACTTGGTTCCTGGATAAACACTTGTGACTGAACCTAATACCTTTAAAACATGTCTGCAGGCACAAGCTCAAGGAGTAACTATTACTATTTAGCAACAGCAGATTCTTGTTGAGCCAACAAAGGGCACAGCAAATAGCCAGCTCATTACATTCTCTTTGAATTAACCAGGCAAAAGGCCAAGACCTTATGATCCAAATGATAAAACCTCCTGCACTTAAAGGGGAAGATATTTTGTTGGCAGAAAGAAAGAGTTTTGAATTGCCAAGAGACACCAGAGCGTGAACATGTAGAAAAAGCCAGGAATCCAATCCTGTAATTGATTAATAGCCTGCATTACTCTTACTGGGCAATTCTATATATCCAAGGGGGAGACTACACTTACAGAATGCTGAAAAGAGTAATTGCCATCATGTGTATTGCGACTTTAAGTAAGGAAGTATAAATATAATTGTGTTTCTTTTTAATTTAGATGACTGAAAGTATTGATTTAGAAAACCCAGATAATCAAGGAGTTGAAGTTTATTCTTTGACTGTCAGGGTACAAGATATTGCCTGTCCTGACTACTCAAGTAAGTATCCCTTCTACGCTTCTTTTGATATTTTCCTGTGCTATAACAACATGGAATACCATACGTATTTTGAATATATGCATGAGAAAATTTTGCAGCAATACTTAACTATGATTTAATCTTCTGTTATATTTCCAGATATCATCTACATTTACATCAGGATAAAGCCAGTGAATGAATTTTTTCCAGTCTTCAGTAATTTATCATATGAATTTAATGTCCCAGAAATTACTAGAGGTACAGTAAGTAGCACCTACCTGATAGAAATAATGTTGTCATGTTGATAAGTATCTTTTTGCTCCAAATGGATTTTCAAATATTTGAATGAGGAGGATGGCTCAAAGTTCCAGTTCAACTGGGGTCTCGCTGTGCAACCACCTACTACCCTTAAACAGACACAAATGGCAACAACTCCAATTGTACAGATGGAAGCTGAGACATAGACAAATTCAGCAACTGCTGAATTCAGAAATCCACTGAACTCAGATGTCTTGTTTTAGACTGTCTTTCTGCTCTCACTAAATTAGCCTTTTGGAGGGACTGTGATGGTGCAAAGAAACTGCTATAGACTGATGAGTGAGGACTCCCTTAGCCCAGGCATGGTGCTCTAAGACCCAACTCACCTTGGGTATAGTGGGTACTCTGGAGATGGGACTGCTCGGAGAGGGAGGCTTTGCTCAGCCAGATGGCAGCCAGAGCAGCTCCTCGTGCCCAGAGCCAGGGTCCTTCCCGTTCCTGCAACAGCCCAGGACTAGTGGCTGACAGTGTGGACTTAAAACTAAATTTGCTGAAACTGTTCACATGTTTGACTCCTATCTCAGCACCCTTCCTGTCCCCTGGTGAGTCCTGCATCTTGTGAGTCTGCAAAGCAGTGCCATGGCATCTTGCTTCCTTGGTAATCCTCATGTGCCCAGTGCAATGGCCAGCCTGCTCTGTGCTGTGCTGCTTGGGGCACAGAGTTGACATGGGAATGGCATCTTCTCCAGCTTCAGCCTCTCCCTCGTATGACCCAATGTACTAAACACAGGCCTTCTGTCCCAGGACTTCACTTTCTGGCTTTATCCTGTTGGCTGATAAAAAATTGAGAGGTCCTTTAGATACATGCTGGGTAAATCTTAGCCCTCATTCTGGACTTCCTAGGGTCACAGAAAAACCGAAGATGTAAGAGACCTCTGGGGGTATCAAGTCCAAAAGTGAAGCTAGTTTCAAAGTTATAACAGGTTGCTCAGGGCCTCGTCCAGTTGAATTTTGAAAAATCTCCAAGGATGGAGACTCCACAGTCTGTCCAAGCCTCCGCTCCTGCTGAGCAACTTTAATTCCATGTAATTTTACCTTGCACCCATCTGGAATTTCCTGTGTTGCAGCTTGTGTCTGTTCTCCGTTGCCCTTTCACTGTTCCATTCTGAGAAGAGTGCATCACCTTGGTCTTCTGTATTATTGCCTTTTAGGTAGTGGAGCAAAGCAACTAAATCCCCCCTTTGCCTTCCCTTCTCCAGCCTGATCAAAC
>NW_010286223.1:0-32746 GCF_000700745.2 Antrostomus carolinensis
CCTAATGACCTGAAGCCCTTTTTAATTGCTTGTGGACTTTTGCCTGTAATCTCATCATTACCCTCTTGGATGACCAAAAGTGGGTAGTAGTCTGAGGGCCGCACCATGCCAGGGAGGTTAAGAAGTTTTTCCTTAAGTTTGTATGGAACTTTCGGTATTCCAGTTTTTGCCCATTGCCCCTTGTCCTGTCACTGGGCAGAATCCTCAAGCTATTACGTGTTTCCCTTCACTTGAACTTATCTGTTTTTCCACTCTTCTGCACAACTCGGTAGTATATTGCTTGGGCTTGATTTCGATGGCCAAAGGTAGTCTGTACCATCTGTTACTCATTTAGTTCTCTTGACCAGAGCAGCTGGCTTCTCTTCTTTGTCTCTTATTGTCAGTGATTTTTTTTTGAGGACTGTGTTAGGACCATCAAGAGTTCTTGGCTTACCAAGGCTGTTACAAACAGCTCTACTTATAGTAAAACTAAGCAGTAACATACACAAGGAAAGGAATAGGAATTCAAATATTTTAATTCCAAGAAAGAGGAGGTCCTATACATGTGTTTTAAGGCTTGACTGAGGTGAAATATTTGTAGAAATGACTAATAAGTAAGAATTCATTAATAGAATTTTCACATAAACAAATTATCAAGTGATATCAAAAGAATGTAGTCTAATGCTGCAGGTTTTCATTTTCCAAATGGTATCTGATATTGGTAGGATTTTTGCCTGTGTTGTACTGGCCTTATAATACAAAAGAAACAGACGAGATGGTAGGACACAGTACTGGCTCCCAGAACTCATATTGTCCTGCACAGAGTGGAGCTCTTAAATATCTCATTATCAGCAGAATTAGAATTTGGTTCTTCATTAACAAAATCAAAATCTTTATGACTCTATTCCTCCCCTCCAAAATCAATAAACCACAGAACCAACAACAACAAAAACCCACAAACAAAACCAAAATAACTTGATGAGAAACCAGACTGAAGACAAGTCCATGTCACTAGCAATTCTTATTATTTGGCATTCAGGAATTTTCTGCCACCATCCTAGTCTTGGATAAGGACAGATTCTTGTTCTGATAAGTCTGACTTTGCCCTGGTGCTGGATTGGGAGTCTTGGTGCCCAGTGCAATGATTGCATTATTGTAAGTGATAATTATCTAAAAAAATTGCATGTTGCAAACTTTAACTTTGTGTACCAAAGTTTTGTTCTGGATGTAGCATTTTCTATCATCTCTGACTGTAGATTAAACTCTTTCCAGCAGAGGGTGATGGTACATTTATGGTCAGGCCGCTGATTACAGTGACTGGGGAACAGAGCTAATTTTGTACTGAAGAGGATATGAACATATATGCATTTCTGTTAATCCGATTCCCATATGCAGGTCTGAACAGTTCCAACATAAAATGCTGTCTAGGATCATGGGAATTTATTACTGATCCAAATATTAAACAAGTAGATCTGTGAACAACAGAACTAAAGAAACCTGGTTTCATGTGGTGTCTCTTCATTGACTGATTACTTAACTGAATGATTCTGTATTGTACTTATATTTACTTATTACTTTCCCTCTGAAAGCATTCCCTACTCAGCTACCAAGGTGTTGCTGGTTTTGACTGTAGCAGCAGACCTAGACAAATGAAAGTTATTTTTGAATGTATATTGACAAAGCTCATAGGGGCTTAACTAAGGACCTCATTGTCTCTAGCAAGTTCAGGTGAAACTGGCCAGCGGTTTCAAGTCTTTTGTGGGGAGGACGGGAACTGGAATAACATTCAGGATAGCTGCATAATGTCTTGTTTCCATAGGAAACCAAGCTAATGTAAGATAAATATAACTAGGAAATATAGGCATTTTAGCGTCATTAACAACAGCACTCAGTACATTATTTAATAAGTACTCTGAGACTTCTGAATAAAAGATCTATGCAGAAATACTGCAAAGTTTGACTGAATCAGTGTCTGGCATGGATTAGAAAAGAAAAATCACAAAAAATCTACCCATCAACACAAACAAAAAAAGCAAAAGAATTACAAATGTGAAAAAGTGTGTATCTGCTTTTCATCATTCTGAGGGTATTGATTTTATTGCCATTTATTAATTCTGTTGATTTAATAATTAAAGCCATGTCTGTCAGTGAATATATTGTACACAAATACTCATGTTGCAGATCTGTAATTGGTCTAGACTATTTCATATGTTGCAGAGCCAATAACTTTAACAAATGTTAGCTCCTTAAATCTTTGACACCTGTACGTGCTAACGGAAAAAATAGACTTAACATAGTGTACCTTTAATCAGAAAGATATGAATGTCCTGCTAATCCTCCAAACAACTTATTCCTGTATGTCTTTTCAGACCTAAAAGCTTACTCAAACTTTAATCTGTACTAAATTTTTCTCACTTGCATTGAGTTAGTTTATTTTCTGGTTATTTTGTCTGATGGCCATGACTATGTTTTCAAGTAGGTGTACATCTGACAACTAATTTTTGAAGTACAAGTAGAGAAATTCTTTGTGCACTGTGTTTAGATGCAAAACTCTTTCAGACTTCCTAGGTAAAGAACACTGAGTTCTGAAACAGTAACTCTTTGCTGAAAAGTACTTATTTTCTACTGTCTGAAAGGAAATTGAATACCAAGTCCAGAAAAGACTGCATTTCAGGTTAAATCTGTATTTGTGGTATGATGTTAATTTAGCTGTGGAGTCAAGTATTCATGGCTTTCTGTGACATTTAAACAACAACAGCAAAAATTACTAATATTTTTTACATACACACACAAAAGGAGATTAAGAGGGGCATGGCTAAATCTAACCTTTACAGCTGTGATCAGCTGGATGATTCTATCCTTTGGCAAGTTGCACTTGCAAACAAGTAACTGGAAGGAATTATAGTAGCAGATGTTGCTGTTTCTTTGTACTCTTTTGGGCTACTAAAAGGCACATGGCAGATGATGTAACCTTGATGCTTCTAATGGAATTATTTTGGATAAATTATTATTTTATACTATTATATCTGACTAAGAACATCCCCATCTTTTAGTAGGGGAATTCCTGGAGCTTCATAGGGTCTTCTTGGAAATGTAGTATTGCTTGGTCTGTTTAGTTACGGAGCAAAGAAATCTCACTAATTTATGTCCCAGGTCAGAGTGTAGTTAACCCCGTGTTTACATTAAGCTGTGTGGCTATGCTAATATACATATATATGTATTTATTTGTTTTTTGTAATCAGATTAAAGCTCATTTCTGCAAAATGAAAATTAGTGTTTGCAGAGGGTGAATCTGTTATAAACCTGCTGAGATTCCATGGCTGACTCCATTACATCAGGGAACCAGAATTCCCCATTGAATCCCACGTTCCAAGTTGGGCCAAACAGAAACCACATGCTGCCTGGAAGAGGCTCAGGGACAGCACTCCCCCACAGGATGCAAAAGTGCATTTTTCTCTAGGAAGGAATACTTGATGTGAACATTGTGGTATGCTTTGAGAGACTGCACTGGGCCTTTGAATTTCTCTCTTTTTTTTTTTTTTTTTTTAATAAAGGAAATTATGTTAAGCACAGTGAGCAGAACAAATTTTAGTCCTGGTAGTAGGTTATTCTACCAACTTCAGTTCCTTCAGCAGTTTCAATTTTTCTGTCTCACAGATATGAAACTAAAAGTTGTTCCAACAGGTTCCCTCTACTTCACAGGGACATTTCCGGGTTTAATACATATAATTCTTTGTTATTTTTAGATATTTTTTTAAAAAATTGGTAATTTTTTTTCTTGAATGACTGTATTCTGATTAGTTTAAACCATAAATGATTCTGCAGAAATAAGCCAATTAAATAGCAATTATATTAGATGAAAATTAACCACATTTGTGGCAACCCATGTTTTATTGTATGTACTTGTTCTTACAGAAACTTTGCTGTTGTGGTAAGGACAGATTGCCTATCTTCCTGCACCAAACCAGGATCATACATTTTGGGCACTGTTGCTTTTACCCAACAGAAGGCTAGACTGTTATATTTTTAGAATTTTAAAAAATGATAATAATAAAAAAATACAAGCGTATAGTGAAGTAAGTCCAGGAAAGGGCCATTGAACATTTAACAACCACTAAACCAATTTATTTTCTAGAGTCATAAAAAAATAAAAATTGATTAACATGCTTGCTATAAGGGAAGTTAGTGAAACTTTTTTTTTTTTTTTTTTTTTTAAAAAAAAAGCATAAGTTCATTTAATTGGTTTCCATTTTCAGAGTATCTGAAAATGCTGCAGAGTCTGTGAGGTGAGAAAGTTAGTAGTTCTGCAGGTGGTCACGTTGACCAAGAAATGTATGTGTTCATCATAATAGTAAGCATCTCTTTTATCCCTGATATCTGTGGCTAAGGACTTGGGCCAAGGTTATAAGAAGGACTGATGGGACATAGGCCCCAGACTTACTTATTGACAAGCTGTCTATGTCTTGGCTCTTACAGCTGGCCTGCGGAGTGCTCTTGTCGAGTTCCTTGTGTACTTACTGGGTCCCTGCTTAGCCCTGCAGCCACACTGGCTGCTCTGGACACACTGCCCTTCTTGTCAGCCAGGACCTTAGCTCATGCAGTTGTTTTTAAGGACAAACTGAACTCAAGACCAGCTTTGCTATGGATATTGTTTTATTTAGGGAACAGGGCAAATCATAAGTATTATACTGTGTATTGTTGAATAAACAGCATAGAGCAAAACCAAAATCCAAAGAAGACCATCCCCAGATTTACTGTCCCATCTTTAAATAGTACCTTGGAGATGTTATCAGGCATCTTTTCTTACTGCTTATCTATGGTCTAATAAGTGTCTATGAAGCACTTGGACTTTTTTATTTACTTTAGCTATGTGCACTGTATGCACTAAAGCCTTTCAGTGAATTCTTTCATGGTTGACATATCCTGTTAGCTTAGTACTTGACTTTTTATCAATTTCTCTACTCCGTCCTTTATTTTAGCTGCAAACCCCTAATAATTAGTTTCAGGCTGTCATGGGGCTGCTTTAAGCTGATGCTGTCAAGTGTTGAAATCACTGGACCATCATTCCTATCCTAGAGATACTTTTGGTGTGCCAACAAGCACAAAAGTATTGTTTTATTTAGTTTTCAGTGTAAAAGGAAATAAAGAGCAAGGAATTCTGGGCTGATATTTTTGTTAATTTTGGTCATGTGTGCAGTGCTAAGAAATACTTTAAATTTTGTAAAATATGTGGAAATTATCAGAAGCCTGTTTAAAGTTTAAATGTGAAGACATGAATAAATAAAATAAATGACTGATCTGGAAAATAATTTTAGCAAGCAGAGTACCTAGCATGACTGGAGTTTGCTAAAATTCACAAAATAAAAAAAAAAATGAGAAAAGTATAATCAGGGAATAAAATACTCTAGGACAGATTAAAATTTGTAGGACTAATACAGGGGGATTCTGTGGATTGCATATATTTGAATCTTTTTTCTTCTGTTGCTCTTTTGTAACCTCAAAACTATTATTTGCAGGCTGTGGGCAGCTTCTGAGAGGGACTTTCTCCTTTAAACTCAATAACTTCAGTTAAACAAACCCATATATACATATCGGTATTTACGTTGACAACTGGCGCAGTTCACTCAGAAATGTCCTGCATCTTTTGTCTACAATAGTTAACAAAGCAGTCATCATTTGCAATTGAAGAGTTGTAAAGGTATAGACACACCTGAACTGACTTTAAACTCAGCTGTGGTACGTAAGCAATGTCAACATGACAGCACGGAGTTTAGCAGGGCTGCAGAATTCAGCTGGGAAGTAAGACAAACACCCATGCTGTTAGTTTGAATTGAGCTGCAGCCTACCATTGCAAGCTCCATTGGTATTTGAACTAGCTAATTTAAAGCAAACAAAATATATCCACTGTGGGCTGAACTATAACCTCTTTGACACTGAAAGGTGACTGAAGCAACTTTTTATTTTGCAGGGGCAGTGGATATAATGAGTCAGCAGCAGCAGTGCACTCTGAATTCCCCTTGGAAATTGTGTTGTCTTATAAGAGGCATTTTTGGGAACGGACCTTTTCTATTTGAATATACTTTTTCTAATTTGATTGAACTGTGAAATTCTATTCTTTTATATGAAGACTTGGGAAGGGGGTTTGTTAACTATCCCGGGGTCCTGTGTGACAACCTTTTGAAGGTTGCTGGTATGAGCAGTTTTTATAGATGTAGGTTATTCACGGCTGTTTACTCAAAATGTGTAATAGCTCATGTTCTTAATCTTCAATTCTATTTGCACAGTCAGCTGCTTGCATTTTATATTGAAATGCAATAGAGTGGGGAAGGACCATAGGTGAAGCAAACACACTTAGAGAATGGTGCCTGACTGACTGAGCTGATTCTCTGCTGTCTGAGATTGATCCTGCCTTTACCTTTACTGTTTAAGTCCAGCAGTCACTGCAACTAGGTTACAACAATACAAACTTGGTAAACAAGGAGCTAGAAACATGGATACTCAGAAAATGGATTTAGGATAGTTCATTAGATTAAATATATCTCAGGATAAGCTAATTTTAAAATTTATGCAGAGGGAGAAAGACTGGAATTGCAATGGAAATGCTATACTGGAGTCAAGACCATAGTGCTTTATTTTGCACTACTTAGCATCAGAGTAAGATATGTTTTCTCTGGTGTTTGTGGCTGATATACCTCCTATTTGTTTTAATTTTATCTGTTAGATTTTCCTCAGCTTCACTGCTAACAGTCCTCACTTTCCCTTGAAACTGCTTGTCTCCAGGATGTGAATCAATCCCTTATTCCTTTTCTCCTCTCTGTTTATTTTTGCATTAATCTGGAAGTGTCCTTGTTATTTTTTTAGTTTAAACTGGAAGTACTTATAAGACTTAAACGTAATATGTTGCATCATTTACATGATATGGAATGTAGCCTTATTAAATATATTATCAGCATCTAAGAGCAGGTAGTGGCCTAATGTGCATACACACATGCATGTTATTATTGGAGTATAATTTTGTAAGAGTAGGCTCTTTTCATGCCCATGCTTCTGTGAACTCCACAGCAGAGATGCAGTAGGCACTAAGAATGATTCAGACTCAAGATATCAAGTCAGATTGCTGCTGAACTCTTCATTTTGAAAATATCAAAATTCACAGTAGAAAACACGTGGCTGTTCCGGCTCTGGGAATAATTTCTTAAGGAAAAAAAATTTCCTGGCTATCCAAGAAAATATAAATAAATAAAGATAGTTATAAAGAAAGAGTCTCCCCCAGGAATGCTACTCCTTGTTCCACAGGTAGGCAGGATAGCTTTCTGTGTCCTTCTAAATGCAAGAAAAGAAGGAACTTTGGTTCCAAGCCCAAAGTGAAGCAGATGAGCTTGTATGAAGCTGAAAGCAGTTGGTGTTATACAAAGAAACAATGCATGAGGCAGAACATTTCACTGGGAATGGTACCAGCCTATGGTTATTGATACAATTATGTTGTTGTAAAACCTGTATGTTTGATGGTTTGTTTTGGTTGCCCCTCACCCCCAGCTTTTTTTCCACCGAAAGAAGTCACAACAAATTTCTTCAAACACATCACCTATATTTGAGCAGGGCTGTTAACACAAACAAATTTGTTACAAAGTTTTTCTTTTTTAAAAGGTATCCCAAATCAGCCTGGGTTCAGTGAGAGAAGTCTGATTTGGCAAGAGTGCCTGCAGAACCTCTCCACAGCCTGCAGGTTTCCACCAAGATCCTAAAAAACAACTCAGGTTGCCAAGCAGCACTGGCACCAAAGGAATACAATAAATTTACAAGTGTGTAGTACTTTCACTACACCTTTTACTTCTCTTTCATGACATCTGAAATTGAACGCCTTTTTCCATGTGTGACTAGGAGACTCAAGCAATCAGAATATGGCTATTGTCCCTCCCTTTTAGTCTTCTTGTTTTAAATATGTTTGGCTTCAGAATGGGTATGAGAGTCAAACCCCAATATTTTTATTCAGAAAAAGATGTCCATTAACTCCCGTAGCATTTCTCATACAACAGATTTAAATAATCAAACCCTGAGAGTTTAGCCAGTGTACAGTTACATAATCCTGTTTTATAAGTGCCACATGTATGTTTAATGTATCCCTTGGTGCATTGCATAAGGAGACTCCATGACTGTAAAAGGGAACTGGCTCTCACTAAGATAAATCCTATTGCCTGAGTGGCTGAAACTGAATGAGTTTCTGTAAATATACTTCTCTCCCAGATAGATTTTTTGCTCTGAATTGCATAGCAAGTTTTACATACTTCAGGGCACGTATATGTTCCCTAGCTGTCTGCAGTCACTGCCAAAAGCTTAATATTGCTTTCAGAGCAATTTTCTGCATTAGCTTCTATCTTTTTTTGGTTTTTTTTTGGTTTTTTTGTTGTTTTTGTTTTTGTTTTTTTTTTATGGCCCTTATGGTGCAGTTAGTTTTAACAAATTTATTTATCTTCATGTTTGAGAATCTGTGAAACTTGTGTACTGAGCTGCAGTCATTTACAAATGAAGGAACAGCAGCAACATCCTCAGCATGTCAGTGTTGAAAATGATCTTTGGTTTCCTGTTACTGGGCTATGAATCATGTGTAATCTTTCAGATTTTAATTCTCTCCATCAGGAGTAGGATGAGAGTAGGTGGGCAGTTTTGAAAAGAAGATGTGCAACTGCCTCATTTGATACAATTTAGAGTCTGTGGATTCAAGCAATTTCAGAAGAATTTGTAATTATTATGAGTCCATGCCTGTGTTCTAAAGCAATTTTGATACAAAAAGTAATTAGATTTTCTCAGCCACTGTGAAATATTCTAAATGAAGCTACACCAGCTACATTCTCTCAGGGCTGATTATTTTCTTTGGATAAAGGACATGTTGCACAGTTGCTTAAATGTGAATTGCTGTTCATATGTGCCACATGCCCCTCACAAAAAATTTTGATGAATTATATCCTCTGTAGAACTCTAATACAGCAAGATCTAGGGAAATAAGGTATGTAATTTCTTGAAGTTCGCAATGAAGATGTGAGATCTGTGAAGAATGCCTTTTTGCTCCAGGCAGGTAACTTAAATGTCAGATTATAGAAAGTTAGAGGAAATCAGGCTATTTTCTGTTATCTCTCTTCCTGCTCTGAAAGAGCATTTGGGCAAAGGGAAGGTAAAATGGGGATTATTCTAGACAAATAAAATTACTCTAAGACCTGAATAACACTGTGTTCCATTTCAAACAAAATGTCTTCAAAATGGTAGATTAAATGGCCTGTTAGCTGGTGTCAGTGCCTGCAATATACATAGGTTCTTGCTCTAGTAAGGCATATGCATTGGTGATAAATCCTTTTTGTTGTTATTTTCTTCCTTTAGCTGCTGCTGGTCACTATATGTGTATATCTAGCCTCATGATCTCAAAGGTAACCCTGACAAAACTTTGAGTTTTGCATTGCTTTTTCAAGGTTAGCTACTGTTTGCAAACTCTTTGCATCCTTTTGTAAAAGAGATTTCTATCAATCTAATATAAATGGTAGATCAACTCCTTTGCTGCTAGAAAAAGGTACTACATTGTCTTCCACACACTAATACTAATTCACTGCATTTTTCTATTTAAACACCCTCCATGAACTCCCATTCATACCATCCTCCCAAGCTGTAACGACACCTCCCACATTATTATCCTGCATGTGTACATTTCTCCTACATTCCTACATTTATTGTGGTTAACCACTGTCGTGGTTTAATCCCAGCTAGCAACTAAGCACCACGGAGCCACTTGCACACTCCTCTCCAGTGGGATGAGGGAAGAGAATCAGAAGGGTACAAGTGAAAAAACTCGTGGGTTGAGATAAAAAGTTTAATAATTGAAATGAAATATAATAGTAATGGTAATACTATATTTTAACAAAATAACAAAGAGAGAAAAATAAAACCCAAGAAAGACAAGTGATGCACATGAAAACAATTGCTTAGCACCAACCGATCAATGCCCAGCCAGTTCCTAAGCAGCATCCCCCTGCCCACAACCTTCCCCCTAGTATTGTTGCTGAGGATGACATCATATGGTATGGGATACCTCTTTGGTCAGTTGGGGTCAACTGTCCCAGCTGTGTACCCTCCCAGCTTCTTGTGCACCTCCAGCCTACTCACGGATGGGGTGGTGTGAGGAGCGGAAAACACCTTGACTCTTTTTAAGCACTGCTCACCAGTAACTACAACAACCCTGTATTATCAACACTGTTTCCAGCACAAATTCAAAATGTAGCCCCAGACTAGCTACTATGAAGATAATTAACTCTATCCCAGACCAAACCAGCACATCCAGTGGTCCACAGGTAAGGTTATTTGGACTTTTCATTGGAAGGTATACTGAATCCCAGATAATTCTGACATTTGCCTGCTGTTATCAGCTTTGCCGCTGGCCAGCTGTATGTCTGTTTCCCAGACTACTCTGTCACAAATTCCCCATATTCTCCTCTTTCTCCATTACAATAGAGGCAATGTTGTCTACAAATCATTTGTAAGGGTGCTTTGAGTGAGGCAATGTTGTCCACAAATCAGTGATTTCAGAGATTCATTAATGTGAAAATTTAAAGACATGTAGATTTCAAGTAATATAGGAAGGTCATACAGGTAGTTAGATGTGCAAAGGTAAATGGAGATGAATGATATCTGTGAGGATATACTAGAAGAATATAAATAGGTTCACTTAGTAAAGTAGAATGTTGGTTGGCTTATGTGATTGAATAATATAAGAAGTTTGAATACATAAATTTTGGCAGACACTAAAAGTTTTGTTTAGTGATATTAGGAATCTTGAGACTTTCCTATAAACAAAAATACTATACCCATCAGCAATTTAGGAAGCAGATATGGACGCTTGTAGGTTCTCTGTCAACTCTGAGATGAGAACATGACATGACCTACCTCTGCTAATTTATTTTAAGGCAGAACATTTATGAGTTGGAGTTAGGAGGACTCTTTATTAAGATGAAAAGACTGATATTGTATTAAAATCTACTTTCTGGTCCTACATCTGAGTTTATTATTTAATTGAGAAGAGAAATCTATTGCTTAAGGACTTCAGTACACAAAATGATTGAGAAGCCATTGATGCTGACACATTTAGATGAGAAGAATACTTACTGTGAATTATACCTCAAAAAGAAGATGAATATGTGCTTGCAGTCAACTTCAAAAAGAAGCTGCTCTTAGAATGACAAGTATATGACACTAGTGTGCCTATTTAGTCATATCTTCAAAGAATCTTGACCTAAATAAGTTCTACAGCTATTTTATCACTCATTTGCAGGCAGTATTTTAAAGGAAATTATTTCTGACATTGAGAGTTGTAACTTAGAAGCAAGTTGTATCTTATAAGCAAGGTCCCAAACCTTTTTCAAAACAATTGCAGTCAATGCCAAAATATATTTTCTTTTTTTTCTTTTTTGTTTTGTTTTGTTTTGTTTTGTTTTAAAATCAAAGCAAGAAAATAACTTTTAGAAGCTGACATGAATATGCAACATCATGCTCTAATTCTGGGTAGCTGAAACCACTGGAATTTCTGATGGTGACATTATGCTGTGTAAAACATGTTTAGTTTAGTAACTCATTTAGTTACTTTTCTAATACATCTGGGCATTCTTCATTAAAGATTGTATCTGTGCCCTGGATAATGTTTGTGGGGATAAGGAGTACCTTTTAGCACATGAAAATGACAAAGTGGGGAGGGGTGGGGGAGAAGTAATCTTTCAGTCATAGAATCTTTTCTTCTGGTCTGAAACAGATGTGACATGTTAATGCTATGATGGGTCCAAATTTACTTTGATGTTACTTAGGAAATTTTGGAGGAAAGTGGTTTTGACACTAATGGAATAAATACTCCCTGGGTTTGTATGCAAGGAGAGTTCCGTTTGTCTTTGACTATAAATATTAATAACTATAAAAAATCAGTAGCTGGCAGTTTTGCCTTGGATATTATAGCAGTGTTATTTTGAATAATGCCATAGATTAATTTATATTTGGCTCTTACTTCATTCATTCACCAATCCAGGGGAAGATAGATGGTCTGACTCACAGTTCACAGCTGAAGGAACAGAGAACTAAACAAAATTATTATTTTTTATTATATTTATCCATAGTTTATTATCATCTCCTAGTCTGTGAAAATAAGGTGACTCTTAGGTAGGTTTCTTATGTAAAAAGTAATTTATTGGTTTAAAAAGGTGCTCTCAATTTTCCTCTGAGAAGTTCATGACAGGATTCCCCTGTCACAGGTTGTTCTATCAGAACACCTTAATGGAAGGTGTTTCCTAATAGACATTCTGACTGGATGGATGTATTTTAATATTTGTCTTTTGGCTTTGATCCAACCAAGATGATATAAAAACAGATAGAAGACAGATACAAAGAGAGAAATAAATTATTTGGCCTCATTTCAGGCTGTTAAATATTTGGCTTTATGCCAAGTAGCTTCTTAATTTCAGATGAGCTGATATACTTCATCTCTACTAAAAGAGTGAAAGAGAGAAAAGGAAAATGAGGGTAAGATTATATCTTTTTGTTCCTTTTTCAACAGAACTATTTCTAGCTAATCTGGAGTTAAAAATAACAAAAGTGGGATTTTTTCCCCTTCTCTAATTAAAAGACTTTGGTTGGCAATTCGACAGAGAAGTCTCCAGTGCTCTGATTCCCTAGCTAACATGGCCTGGCAAGCAATTAACTCTGTGGAGTTCAGAGCCAAATGTTAGCCTCCATGATTTGTATTTCTGCCTCCTAATTTTTGCTGTGCAGAACAGAAAGCACAAGCTTTCACACTGTAGCAGTCTTAAACAAATCAGTTTTGCTTTGAGGCTCTCATGAAAATTCTTCCATTATGTTTGTGAGTGAATGTGGGCTTGCATCACAAAATTATAACTTTTGAAATACCATTTTGGGGCTTGAATAAATTCAGATTCTTTAAGCACAACTTGTTCATAACAGTGAAGTTTC
Organism: Antrostomus carolinensis; assembly: GCF_000700745.2. Classification (NCBI taxonomy): domain Eukaryota; kingdom Metazoa; phylum Chordata; class Aves; order Caprimulgiformes; family Caprimulgidae; genus Antrostomus; species Antrostomus carolinensis. Next base: position 12,970 of record NW_010286223.1, read on the forward strand.
ACTTTGCACCCAAACCATGTAGAACTGTGTGCTGTGCATGTTTAGGATGAAGCAATAGGAACTATGAATAATTTGCTCCAGTTTTATGAATCTTTGAAGATCATAGATGTGAGGCTTTTGTTGGTTATGGTGTGCTTTATGTAGTTTCCTGGTCTGTTGCAAACTGTCCATGTGATTGAAGTATCCAAGAAAAGTCATGGTTTGAGATCAGTCTAACTTATCTTAGAGACAAGGACTTGCATTAGTTCTAGCTACCTTTAAACATTTATGTGATACCTATAGAAGGAATCTAGTCAGGTCTATGAAGGAAATCCCATTCAAGGACACAAATTCTCCTTGGAAGCACTTGCCACTTTCCATTGACCAGGACCCAGTGCCTTAAGTGCCATTGGATAGCTGGGATGCTGCACACAGTTGCAAATTGCTTTCCATCAGCTCATTAGCAACAAGTGTCCATTGTCAATAACCATTAAATACAGACAATTGCTGCTGAACTCTTGCTTTCTTATGAAGGATCTAATGCTATGGGTCAGGGAAGTACTTGGGCACATGCTGTGACTTACCTTTGGCTTAGGAAGACTGGGTGGTTTGTCATGATTTGTGAATCTTTGCTATAGATTTTCCTGTTATATATTCCTTACATAATTACTGACCTTTGAAAGCTAAATAGAGAAGTGTCATTTCTGTTTGCACGCTAGCTAATCTTTTCTAAGAATTAAAGAAAACATCTTGAGATAAATAAGGAAAACCTTTTGGAAGATATCAGTGATTAAGAGAAAAAACTATGCAAAAATAATAATAATTGGAGGGATTTAAAATTAAAATTCATCTGCATTTGATGTTTCAACAGGAAACACAGCAACAGGTAGAACACTACCCAGTGTTTTCTTCCCCATTTAATTATGTGGACACAAACAATTTTTCTATTTTCAGTTCCAAAATTATATGATCTCATAAGTTTTGACAACTCTGCCACAGGTTAAAAATCTCTTGCTGCTGAAAATACATTCAGCACCAAGAGTGACAAGGGACGAGTTCATTGCAGACATTAATTCCAGAAAGAGACTATGAAGTTGAAATTATGAAATATTTTTATGATTGCCAGAAATATACTCTGAAAACCTTATCAGCTTTAACCATTTGATGTTCTTCTTTATCTGCAAAACCAGATGGCCTATTTGGGCTGTCAAACAGAGCAATTGTTTGTGAATTGTCATTTTGCAAACTTGTTAAATGTGAGAATGTTTTTTTCAGGGCTGGCTGCAGCTGCAGTGAGGAATTGCAGAATTGTATGCTAGTCGCGATGGGATGCTGATGGGAGCCTGAATTCTTGCAGCTTTCCAGTTCCCATTCAGAGCAATATGGAATGTTTTCTTACTTTTCACTTACACCACTGCCACTGCCATGTGGTTTATTTTCAGTTAGAAACTGAAGATCTGGTTTAGGGTCCACTGCTGTTCGGGGAGCAACTTCCATTGTCTCGGCATGGGGAGCCTTAGTTCATGTCATTGTGGAACATCATACTCTAAGTTAACATAATTTGTTTCACATAGCTCAAACAGAAGAGGATCATACTCTAGGAATTAAATACTATTTGGTGAACCAACACAGAGTGCATACATGGTAACAGTACGTAGTGAAGCACTGAGTTTGGTTATAAACTTATTATAAGAACTGATGATTATGAACTCAGTATAAGAACTCCTATATACTAGGACAGAAAAATATAAGGATTGGCAGATGTGCTGTGCATACAATTTGCATAGGAAAAGCAATTTAATAGAACTAAGAAAAAAATATTAATTCACCGTATAATTATTAGGTGGATACAGTTTGCTAAAGTTTTTCATTTGTATGCTACCTATTACTGCATTTATTTCTAGCTCTATTTTAGCATAGCGCTAAAACCTTGTATAATATGTATAACATTAGAGGGGAGGTCTTTTTAGGAAAAGATAAAGCTAGTTACATATTTTCAGTGCTTCTGAGTACTCTGTTCATTGTAGAGTCAGAGGACATGCAACATGTCTGTTCTGCTATGATCAAGGAGGTCATGTTGTCTCTCCTTTCCCCCCCCCCGCCATGTAGTTATCTCAGGGGTAGTAAAGACAGTAATAGACAGTTGGTAACCATAAAAGAAATAATAATGAAGTATTCAATTTAGAACTGTTCAGAATATCACTTCAAGACTAAGAATAGCACCAAAAATTTAAATGACAGTGCAGTGTTGAGTTTTTGTGTTACTTCTGCAGTGTGGATCCTTTTTTGCCCTGGCTTAGGAAGGTTCCATGATTATTTTGAACATCTAGGTAACTGGAAAGCAGTTATGTATGAACTCAAGAAGGTTTTATTTCGTGCCAAGAAAGAATAAAGACCTCAAGAATCAGAAAGATGGTTTTTCTCTCCCATTATTTTGGGTCACTGAAAGTTACACCTGAAAAAGATAATCTCAGATAAGTATTTCTAGGCTCACATATGGAGAAGTAGGACAAGAGACTGTTTAACAGATCAACAAAAAAATTGTTGGTTGGGGTAGCTGCGGCAAAATACTCCATTTACTTGGCAATAAATTGCTTTTTATCTAGCTTTACTAAAAACTATTGTAACTAATCTATAATAATAATTAAAAAAATACTCTTTTTTGGATTAAGGCATGAAAACTGATTAAAAATAGCATCTCTTCACAGACCTTGGAGTCCAGAGAGCAGGTAACTGGAGGAGAGTGCTACCTGCCAAATACCACTGCTTTTTCCAATGTCAGAAAGTTCCCCAGGACCTTGTACAGGCACTGCTGTTTCAGTAAGATGGAGATTCAGCTAATTAACATGCCAGTTCATTTCAACAATAGTCCTATTCCTGCAGGCAAAACAGCAGTGTTAAAAAAGCTATATTTGGGCAGAAACAAGATTCTTAGACTTAAAAATTAGTATGTCATTGGAACTATGCGAGGCATTTTAAGAAAAGTCATTTCTTATCCAAAATGGCATTAATGTTGTTTCTAGAAATGTTTTGCAATGGGGTTGTAGTTAGAGTAATTCCTAGGTTTTTGCCAGCATATCATAAAAGACAACAGTCTCAGATATCTGCCTTTGAAATATGGCATAATAGGCTTACATGATTTTAACATGTATTATGTTCAAAATTCCTGTAGAGTTGCTCAAAATACTGTAGAAAGTGGCTGTATAACAGAAATAAAATTATCATTTATATTTTGACATGTACATAGATAGTCAAAAGATGTGATGCTGTGCAAACCAGACTAATATGGAATAAAGAAATATTCAATAAATTTAACAAATAATGTTCTATAGATTTTGTTTTATTTACTTATGTTGATGTGTTCAAGATTTTTCCTTGAAACCAGTAACAAAATCTGTCCCAAATGTACCTGAAATCAAAGTATGAGTCCTCACCCACTGTGAGTAATAAATCTTAACTTTTGCCATACAATCTTCCTGAAATAGTGGAAATTAGTGTGCAGCAAAAAACCAAAACTTTAAATAAAGTGAGTTGTTCAGCAGCCTCATGAACATCCTCACTTCCAGCAGTTGGTATATTCTTAACATAAAAGAATTTCAATTAGACATTTCTGTCATTAGTGCTTTTATTCTGGTAAACAAAAAAGTAAATTGCTTAGTGGCTCAGCTTGCAGTTTGATAACACCTGAATGTGGTGTGAGGTCATGTTCTGTCACCCTCAAATTCAATATCTGACTTTGCATACACTTATTTACTCTCTGAAGGTGATTAGGGCCTGCACTACAACACCAATACTTTTGCTTTAAAATAGCAAATTAAATTACTAATTTATTATGCGTGTGTAAATAATCACTCACTACACGGTCTGTCCAAGAAGGCAGACACTTCAGCATCTCAGATGTTTCAAATAAATATAGATGATATCTGAAAATTCCTACATCTGTAGTTTAAATGTACAGGGTTTGAAGCAATTTTAATAGAGTCATAGTTGTATGGAAGATTCAGAGTAAAGTTTTTTTAATTTGCAAGTCTTAAGTGCCTGGAAAATGTATCTTGAGCTTACAGGCATCTCCATGATGAATACTGAAGCTGAAAGGAGTTTTTCATATCCCTATGGCATGCACAGATAGAACTGTGATTCTCACTGAATATTTGTTGTGCTGCTTTCATTTTATCTGGAAGAGTGTGGATGGGTAGCAAAAAATGTTTCAAAATTAAAAACCCAGAAGACCTTAAACTGACCTCTTAAGTCCAGATAATAACAAAGCAACATTGAAGGTCTGCCCTCACAAAATCAGAAAATGCAGTGCCAAATAATCCTGTACAGTACAGTGAAGCCGAAATATTGAACCTTATTTTAGCTCTGCTCTGACAGATGCACTGAAGCCTTAGGCGCAGGAGCTGCATGTGCCTTTCTGCTCATGAGCAACATTCAGCTCAGACTTGTAAAAAAAAAAAGAAAAAAAAAAAAAATCTGCATGTCCACAAGTGGAGCTCCCTTTGCTGCAGGGCTGCCGAATGCTGAGGACATGGAGAGCGCCGACTCTCGTACAGCTGGGACAGGAGATGCATAGTGCATTGCCCTTCAGGGTTTCTCTTTCCTTGCTTGGGAAAGGATGGCAGAAATTAGATGCAGTGGAGTAGTGATGGAATAAAATCACAGAATCACAGAACTGCCTCAACTGGAAAAGACCTGTAAGATCACCTATAACCTAACACTGACAAGTCCCCTAAATTGTTACTAAACCATGTCTAAGCACCCTATCTAGATGACTCTTAAATACCTCCAGGGATGGGGACTCCACCACTGCCTTAGGCAACCCCTTCCAATGCCTGAGAACCCTTTCAGTAAATAAGTTCTTCCTAATATCCAATCTAAACTTCCCTTGGCACAACTTGAGGCCGTTTCCTCTCATCCTGTCACTTGCTACTTGATTGAACACACTGACCCCTACTTCTCTACACCCTCCTTTCAAGTAGCTATAGAGAGTGATAAGGTCTCCCCTGAGCCTCCTTTTCTCCAGATTAAACAACCTCAGTTCCCGCAGCTGCTTATTCTAAGACTTTTGCTTTAGACCCTTCGCCAGCTTTGTTGCTCCAGCATCTCCAAGTCCTTCTTGTGGTAAGGGGCCCAAAACTGAACACAGTACTTGAGATGTGGCCTCACCAGTGCCAAATACAAGTGTAGGATAACGTCCATGGCTACACTATTCCTGATACAGGCCAGGATGCCATTGGCCTTCTTGGCTACCTGGGCACATTGCTGGCTCATATTCAGTCAGCTATTAATCACCACCTCCAGGTCCCTCTCTGCCAAGTGGCTCTCCAACCACGTATTCCCAAGCCTGTAGCACTTGTGGGAGTTGTTCTGACCAAAGTGCAGAACCTGGTATTTGGCCTTATTGAAGCTCATGCAATTGGTCCTGGCCCATCTATCTAGTCTGTCCAGATCCCTCTGCAGAGCCTCCTTGTCCTCAGGCAGATCAACACTTCCACCCAGCTTGGTATCATCTGCAAATTTACTGAGAGTGCACTTGATCCCCTCATTCAGATCATCTATAAAGATGTTAAATAGGACTGGCCACAGCACTGAAGCCTGGGGAATACCTCTCATGACCAGCTGCCAACTGGATTTAACTCCATTCATCACCATTCTTTGGGCCTGGCCATCCCGCCAGTTTTTTATCCAGCAAACTATACGCCCATCCAAGCCAGTTTGTCCAGAAGCGTTCTGTGGGAAATGGTGTCAAAGGCTTTACTAAAGTCCAGATGAACAATGTCCACAGCCTTTCCTTCATCCACTAAGCAGGTGACCATGTTGTAGAAGGAGATCAGGTTAGTCAAGCAGGACTTGCCTTTCATAAACCCATGCTGACTGGGCTTGATCATTTGGTTGTCCTGCATGTACTGCCTGAGAAGTGGCAGTCCAAGGAAGACCTGTGCTTTACTGGCAAAAGCTGACAAGAGATCCATGCCCCTCTTCTGGCAATTGTTGTCTATAGCAAGCCTGGGTGGAGTCCCATCACTTAAAGTGACTGAGTCTACATCAGCTGTGAACCTTAGTGCAAGACTGTAAGCAGTGAGGTAGAAAATAGGAGCCTACGTTAGAACTAGGGACAAATATCTGTGAGGATTTAATTCCAGTTCCCTTAGGCCAAAAGTGCTTCTTGACCCAGCCCTTCGACTGGGTATCCTGGTACAGAGCTACGAGGTTTAAGGCTACTCTCAGCGCAACTGTAACAACCAGAAATTCCTCTTTGGGTTTGAGATACTTTGGTGGGTGTCTGTGGCCGTTTTCTGAACTGTGGCGTATGTCCTGAGGAATCGTTACTTAAATCCACTCTCATTTCTCTCAAATGGAGAAATGACTGAAATGCTGCTGGATCAGGTTTATCTGCAGAGAATTCCATCTGAATGCCATCTCTTCACTGTTTTCCTTTGAGGATAGTTGACTTGAGATAAGTCCTTATAGGAAAGTGTTAACTGCAAAAGCATGTTTGCACTGACATAAATGTGTCTGTTTAGGGTTGTAATGAAGGAAATATTCCTACTCAAAAAAGCTCTTATGTTAAAATGTTTGTATTCTGACGTGCTGCCTGTATGAGGACAAAAGTACAATGGAAATGCTTGGCTATTCCACTGTAATTTATGCAGCATGCATAATGCTTTTATTGTAAAATATTACTTTTTTTCCTCTAATAAAATGGCTAAAAAAATGTAAAGTCAGCAGATAAAATAAAAGTGCTGCAAATGAACTGTTTAATCTTTTGCCTTGTTAGTCCAATGAGAATTTTCTGCTCTATACTTTGTAACTGAGTTGCTGTTTATTTTGTTGCAGGTTTATTTTCAGTTGCATTTTTTTTTCAGTTGCAGTTTGTTTTTTTTTTTTTTTTTTTTTTTTTTTCAGTTTGGAGTGAAAAATAATAAAGTTTTGATCTTAGTTTGAAATGGAGAAAATACTATAAATACTCTGAACCTTCTAAGTAATGAAATGGGGATTCTGAAGTAAAAAAGTGGATATATGTTTAGAAATCTAATGTCAGAAATTAGTTTAGGGTTTCATATTGTAACTAAAAACTGTGACAATGACAGATAACAAATATAGTATGGAGGGCTCCAGTATATATCCTATGCAATTAAGTTGAAATACTGTAATTTCTTCAGGATACTTTGGTGCTGGAAATTTATAAAGAAGCTTGTGGGACAGAGCAAGAGGAAAGTCTGCATTCCTTTCAGAGATAAGATAGATGCTAATGTCTGTTGGGATTTTCATCCAGAGATGCTTGTAGTCATCAGCCTTGTCAGAATTTTTTTTTTTTTTATCTGACTAGCAGGAACTGTGACTAACAGTGTGTACAGTTACTAACAACATTGTGATGGCAGAACTAGGTGCTGTCAGTATTATCTCTTCTAATGCAGATATTTCTTAAGCTGTGGGTGCAGTGGGTGGTGTGTGATCTGTGAAGGATGAGAAGAACTGAAAGAGATGTGGATTTTTTTTTCAACTGAGGCAGAGAGACATCTCTTCCCAGACCTTCCACACTGTCTCCATGACTGTTTTCCCTAGCTTTTTGGCGCAGCCTTGTCCAGGCAGCACAACCTTTTGCACCATGAAGAACTGAAAGGTCTTGGCATTATCATAGTGTTTTATGGATGCAAAGATCACTGCTACTTTGTCTGGCTACAGCACAGAGCCTGTCAAAGGTGGACCCAGATAAGGTGAACCGATGAGAAGCTGAAAGCTCAACTGTTCCCATCCTATTCTGAAATTCCAGGAATGTTATATCAGGATTACAAGCTTCAGATTCTGCTGGGCTTTGCTTGAGAGGGCAGCAGCTATAGGGAACATTGCAGAATTTGATAAGTACATGAAAGAATACATTGAGTACAGATGGTGTACAGCTTTATCTTTTCATGTTCTTGTGAAAGGATAACTTACAACACTGGGAGATTTCAGGCCTAGGGCATTACATAAAATACTTGACAACAAATGTTAATACTTGTCTTTTCTGCTCTGGTCATTTGTCCTTAAAGTAACTCCTGCAGACTCCATCTGGCTGTCCTTATGTGACATTGAAAAAGTCAGCACTATAAACTTCATCTGACTGTTAATTTATTATGGTTTGGATTGTTTTTTTTTTCCTGTCCTGGCAGATGGAATAGTGAGGAACTTCCCTTTGCTGCCAAGAAACAAGAGAGATGATGATATTAAATTCAGGTGCTTTCCTCTACTCCATTTATTCTGCATTGCAATGGTGTTATGTAGGGAAGGGTAAATGTGTACTGCTGAAGTTTTTCTGCATGTGGAAAAATGAGGCCAAATTTTAAAAAAGGTGGGTTTTTGGCAGCAAGGATGTATTAACAGGGTTTTCATGTCCAAGATGTGAAGGTATTTTTTCTGTTCTTGATGCTTGTGAGCCTTCAGATGGAAAAATATATCAGTGTTAAAAAGAGATCTCAACATGCTTGCTCCTTCCTTCTTGTAGGAAAGGGGGTTAAGTGATCAATTTGACATCCCCTAAAATTCAGCCTGGAAAAGAGAAGGCTTCAGGGAGATCTTATAGCAGCCTTCCAATACCTGAAGGGGCCTACAAGAAAGCTGGAGAGGGACTTTTTGTAAAGGCAGTTAATGAAAGAACAAGGGGTAATGGCTTTAAGCTGAAAGGGGGTAGGTTTAGATTAGATAGTAGGAAGAAATTCTTCACTGTGAGGGTGGTGAGACACTGGAACAGGTTGCCCAAGGAAGTTGTGGTTGCCCCCTCCCTGTAAGTGTTTAAGGCCAGGTTGGATGAGGTTTTGAGCAACCTGGTCTAGTGGGGGGTGTCGGTGTCCCTACTGATGACAGGGGGGTTGGAACTAGATGATCTTTAAGGTCACTTCCAATCCAAACCATTCTGATTTTATGATCTCTACGTTGTCATTTAAGTGGGAGGGCACTTGATTTGATAGGCACTTGATAGGATAATCCTCAGGTGCTTATGATTTTTTGAGGCTGGTGAAGCAGCTATCTACCATAATGTATGTTGCTGCATACCTCAGAGAAAGCAGCCATCATGCTGCCATTTACAAGCTCAAGAGCTGACTGTTAGTTACAAATATAAAAGCCAGGGACTGAAGAAGTCTGTGCAGGACATCCAAGGAGTTAAACACGCTTGCTTGTGCTGGCTACATGTGGAATGTTAGTAGACTTTGGAAAGTTTGGACTTTGTATAAAGCCTCAACTTTGCTATCATTAACCTAATGCAAAATTAAATTAGGATTTTTGTGAAAGAACAACCTTTGTGGCATTTTGTGGTGAATTAGGTACTTCCAAATTTAGGTATGTCCATATGTATATCAACTTTCAGCTCCATTCTATGGCTCTTTATGGGACTGCTCTAGATGTAAAACCAACATAATCATCTCCCTAGCTATACCCTTTGCATCCCAACAAAGAATGGAGTAGTGGTGGCAAACATAAGTTGTCAGAAACTACATGTGTTTGGGAAATCATAGTAGCTGCCACTGCTTCTTGAGGAAGGAAATTTTTTGTCAACATTTTTTCTGTCCACCTGGAGTAGAACCATATAATTTCCTAAAAATTGCCCACTGACCTTTGGTTAGATTTTTAGTAATAAATTCTACTACAACTATACTGAAATTGATATATCTGTTTATCAGAAGGTTGGCAGAACTATAAGAGATGCAGGCAAATATGTATAAATAAAATACAAAATCTCCTGAAAACCAAACATACATTCAGATGTATATGAATAGTTTTGGAAAAACCCAGAATGCTCTGGTGTTCTTGTGCATTTTAGTTAGATTTACTAAAAGATTGCATTAATTTTACTTATACTGTGCTCTGTAGTTGTCTTATAAGAATACAGTGTCAAATGCCTAGCTAAAGTCACAAGCTCTATTTCCCCACTACAAAAAATAATATTAGAGGGAGCTGGCATGAGCTGCTTCACTGTTACTAGCATTTGTTAAGTACCTAAATGTAATAGAAATACTTTGTTGCATTATCTTTTCCTGTATTTTTTCCTCGGAACCCAGATCACTGAATCTATAATTCCTGTTTTCTTGATAAAATATTATCAATAAATTTTTTGTCCTTCCCCCCCCCCCACGCTAGTAGATTTGATTTTTTAATGTAATCATCATCTTGCAGAATTTCCCAGCCTTCCTTAGGCAGGCTTTCAGAAGAGATGACCGAAATGTTCCTGCCTGGCCCTGAAATATAGTAATTTGGGATGTACGTTCTCAAGATTATCCCTGTTTACTGCAGACTGAAACATTTTTTGGCTCCAGATAAAATTAAGTATACCTAGACTCTCTCCAGTGATTGTTTATCTTGTAAAGTCTTGAAAGCAGTCAGTGAAGATCCAACTATATTCCTAGCTGACCAGTCCCAGTACTTAACTATAATTCCAGTCTGATATTTTTCCTAATGTACTATCCAGATCTTTATTATTTGAAATTAAATGTTTGCTCTTTGCCTGATCTTTGGTTGGCATGGGGGACAATCGAACTGTATTTCACTTTCCTTCGTGTTTGAATTCTATTGTTATGCTCCCCTTGAGTCTTTTCTAAACTAGGGAAACCTGAACCCCTCTTTTATTGTCCTATATTTAAAGCCTCTTAATTGTTGTTGATCTGCTTTACATTCTCTTCAGCTTGTCTAATACATCGTGCTCAAAACTGAATGGAGCACTCCAGCGGAAATTACCCATTGCTCTTTGTAGGTAGTACAAAAGAAAAAAAAATAAATCTGTACTATGCACCATACTACTTTTACTACATTGTAGACTGACAGTTCTTTAGAATCAGACTGTAGACTTGCATATATTATACAAATATATTATAAAATTTCCCCCCAACCCTGTTTTATTTGTCTATGTTAAGAGTTCATTTCAGTGATGAAGTGTAATTCCACAAAAAAAGTGCGCGACTTCAAGGAAGGCAAAAGCTCTTCATCAAATGTGCTCCGTTCAAAAGAATGAAAAAGGAAAAATCAAGCAATAACAAGAATAAAACACTAATTATAAGCTCTGCAAAGACAACTTGGCTAAAATGAATTTGTTCTTCCCCAGTGTACTCACACAAGGGCCAGCTGGCTCATGGCTCTTCAGAATTTAATTTGTTGCACCTAACATGAATTCTCTCTGTGGGCAATTTGACTTCCTCAACACTAAAAGAAGAACCTATTCCTTTGCAAGAATTAAGCATAAGTGCTTTCCAGTTCACAGTCTAGATTACAAACCATCACTCCTCTCTGGATGACAAGTTTCACATAAAGCAGATATAGCTGAGATAAAGTGAAAATTCCCAATGTTGGATGAAATGGATGAGTGCATAAAGTGAGGGTAAACATATGGCAGTGTTGGATCAACAGGCAGCAGAGGTTAGCTGCTCATTCCAGGAATGTTCCTACAGACATAATTAGCATGCTGTTATAGGCAATGACCTGCTCTGCCCATGCCTAAAGCTAGCTCTATTTCAAATGAAGTCTGCTCTGTACTTCCCCATGAAGCATAGTGCCAAAGCTCAGACATTTGTGTGGTGTTCCAAACCTATCCACCCTGGTTTTAGCCATGAATGTGTCTTGCTGACTCCTCTGACAGAAGTGCAATTTGCAGGACTTTTATCTGCAATTTGCAGATAAAAAAGTGTAAGTTTATACATAGTTGTTTAATCAATAATTGGAAGACTACTCGTCCATGATTTGTCATTCTTTCCTCCTCACTCTCTTTGTGTGAAGACAAGAGATTTGACAGTCTGTGATAAGGTGTCTGGCACATAAGTTGCCAAAAGGTAATTAGCAGGACTGTTTCTGATTTAACACATGAAGCTGGCACTGACACAGAGGCAATGTTAATGTTCATATAATATTCTCAGCAGCCCAGACCAGTTGTTCCAGGTGTGAAGTGTGAGTTCCCAAGTGAGAGAACTCAATTTCTATCTTCAGCAGCATTAACAATTAAGAAACATGAGACACAGGCTTATGGGAGGAATTTAGTCACTTTGAACACTGGGCCTTACTAAGCACAGATTTCAGGTAAGAGAGTTGCTGTCTGTGGAGAGTACGTTTCGCAGATATGTTGGGAGTATGTGGTAAGGAGCAGAGGAGGTCATGGTGCAACAGCATTAGGTACCCATCCTACCCAGGTTTTAGCAAGAGGCCTTCAACAAATTAAAGCCACAAATAATAAGATTTTTTTATAGAGAGGTTATGCAAGAAGTGGAAACCTGTACCATGGGCTCTCTGGTCATGTTGAAGAGAGGTCTGCTGGCAGTGTTACCTGCTTAGCAAGCATGTCAACATGAGAGGCAGTAGTCACTTCTCTTCCTGTTGTGTTGTACAGAGTTATTCTCCTCTAGCATGGTGGCCTTTCTACCACTAATTCATGAGAGTTTTTTAAGACAGGATTTGGTTTGCCTCTGCAGAACTGTGATGACTGATGTCTGAAAGCTGTGTGGGGTCAGTATCAGACTCATAATGTTTTCAGCATGGCAGAAGAGCTCAATATCCTCCTGCAAAAATTCAACTTTGCTCTTTGCCCTCAGAAACAATGGCCAGAGCTCTTGTAAAATGGACTGTAGGTAGTCAGTATTGGGTTGTTGGTTATACTCAATGCAACATGCAACAGATCAAATATTCCTATTGACTAGAGTTTCACTGGTTGTTCAGAATTAACACACTTTCATGAATAGATACCTTTTCCTTTTATGACTGGTTTTTATTATTATGCATCTATGAAATACTGGTAAATTAATCAGATTTTTTTTCTTTTTTTAAACTGAGATTAAAATAGCAAAACAGACAGTGATCTACTTAGCCTAGTATCCTTGCTCTTGAAATGGTCAGGAGCAGATGGTTAGGGGAAGCTGTAAGAAACTAGATAAATTGTAAATTATTCTTCCTCCTGTGGTTCTCTCAGGCTTCAGCAACCAGTATTTTAAAAAATTCCCGGAGGCTGCGTCTGTTCTGTTTTGTTTATGTACTCATTAACTCCTGAATTCAATTCACATATTTCTCTAATCTAAAATTTATCTGCACCATTATCATCAGTGACATCTCATGGCAATGAGTGAATAAAAAATATTAATTAATTAATTAATTAATTACATGGTACTTGAAAATTCTCCCAAAATCTACTTTTGTTCTAAACCTACTACCCCATAATTTCATAGTAGGAAACTGCTTTTTACAGTTAATTGTCAGTGACATTTGCAGTTTGACAGCTAGACCATAACGATTCAGTCATCTCTTTTGTTATGAAGAGCTCCTACCTGCGTAGCCTTTGAATGGAAGTTACTCACAAGCTGTCCTGTGCACATCAATCGTTATCCACTCAAAGCCTTGCTTTACTGCTGAAAAAAACCAACCAAACAAACCAAAAACCAACAACAAAAAAACCCTGGAGTTTTGGCCTCAGGGAAAGTTATGAGTATGATCTAACTAGAGATAAAACCACTATGAACACTAAAACACTAGAAAATTGGCATTTTAAGAACCTCACTGAGTTGAAAGCACGCTAGGCTTATAGTGCTGACCTTGGCAAGTTTACCTTGCTGTTAGTGTACCTATTGTTCCTAGGTACAAGCAATGTATAATTTGTACTGGTCAATAAGAAAATACATGATGCACTCTTATCAGCCACCATCAGAAGCCTTCAGACATTAACACAACCAGTATCTGAGCGCAGATGACTGCTACTTAAGTGTAATAATGAGATAACTTTTGACCTCTCACCATGTAAATTTGACTGACTGGAGCAATATGGGTAAGAAGGAAACTGAAGATCTGTCATTTTTACACTGGTTGAGTCTGAAATCTACTGATTCTACTTAGTTTGTAAGAATAATTATCTAAGTGAACTTCAAATAGTGAGTGTATACTATTTTTTAAAACAAAAGTTAGAAGCATTATAATGTAGGAACTTAATGACCCAGTTTTCAATTGGGTTGAAATACCTTTTTATAAAGAGGGGATGGCCAGTTTCCCTGATTGACTTTTTTAGCCATGAACCAGAATCTTTTTCTTGCTGGAAGCCTCATCACCTTTCCTATGGAAGAAGGGAGCCAAGGAGGTGGAGAGCTCCAGGAATAGCAGGATATGATAACAGCTCTATCACTGCATTAGATGTGAGTCACGTAACACTATCAGTCTATGCAGTTTTGCTACTTTATTTTATGCCATAGCTGGAGAATTGGACTACTTGACAGCTCCTTCTCTGGTACAACTTCCCTGAGACATTTGGCTCAAGTGACATACATTGACTATCTGCTTAATGGAGAGCTACTTGTAGATAAGCTAGTATCAGAGAGCTGAGTGCAACTATGTCACAGAGGTGAAATCGATTAGTACTGCAAAAGGAATAACCTGAATAACCTTTATGTAGCAGTACAATGGTCAAAGCATTGGTGTAGGCTAATGCCAGCTTCATTCAACAGTAGTCAAATCCATGGTTTTGAAAAACATATATCTGCATTTTTAAAATGGCAGATACGAATGTGGTTATTTTCTTTCTTCCTAGCTGAAGGCTCAACTAACTGAAGAATAATAACTGTTAAATATCAGAGATTTTTTCCTCAAAAGTTGAATTTATTTAATGCTACATAGATCTTATATCCTCATACCTATAAAATATTTGTTATAATTGTCCTTGTGCATTCATAGCTGCAGATGTATTTACATTTTCTGAGGAGATTGATACATCTTCCATGCAAAGGGAAAGGGCAATTTCTAAGGTACAGGACACTATTTAGTGAACGTGTTATTTTCAAGTTGAATTTACATCTGGAGCTCAGCAGCTGGAAACTGCAGGTCATAATAATGGCTTTCTTCTGTTGATGCATAATGCCATCATTCTTTTTTGTAGCATCTTGGCATTGTTCTAATTTTAGTCAAAAATATTTCCACTGTTTATAGGAGTCTAAAGTTCAGTTAGCTATTGAATTTCATTACCATATTTTGCAAATCGCTGTTGTTGGTTATTTGAATTATAAATTGTTCAGGATATATAACTACTGATTATTATGAAAAGATCTATTTCTGACATCTAATTCCAGTTTATCAGCCAAACCAGTGAACTAATGGCCTTGGTCAGCACAGTAGGATGATAAAACCCAGCTTTGAAGTATATAATCCTCTTATTAGTTATATAAGACAGGCTAGCAGGAAATTTCCCAAATGAGGTCTTAAACCGTGTTGCTCTCTAGTCATTCAAAACCATCCTAGAATCTCAGTAATGACATTTCAAGCCTACCTTTGGATGGAAAGGAATTATTGTAATTTTTGGGATCTTTTATTATTCAGAAATAATCTTGTCCTTTCTGCTCCCTCTCATTTTTCAGTCAATTATCCTTTTTTTTTTTTTTTATTTGCTGCCTATTCTATTGATAATCACTTTCTAATAATTCTTTTTAAACATGTTGGTGCTTAGAGAGTTACTTTTTTTCTCCTGAACACTGTTCTCAGTGGGAAGAGGGGCTGAGAAAACATTAAGAATACACCCACCAGCAGCTTTGTTCCTGCCTTAATTTTTTGAACTTACTTCAAAGCCTTTATGGCAGTGTACTGAGTGTGCTCTTAGTTTACAGAGAATTGTTGGATTTAAAGGTTAGAGGGCTCCATTCTCTCATTTGATGTTCTAAATCTGCAACATATTTTAATTCACAGAAGGGTCATGCTGATTTAGCTGATAATGGTTTCTATTAATTCCACATGCTGTACCAATTAAAATCTAGGCATGCAAATTAAAATGTTTATACTAGATGAATGGAAGACAGGGAGGTTATAAGTCCCAAACACTTTCTTGAAGTGTGGTTCTGTTTCAACAGAAAAAACTTCTAAGCATTATACTCTGGCTGTCTGTGTGTATTATGTCTCAAGCAATCCTTATCAACTGTATCCAGGTTAAAATAAACAAGGTTTTTATTTCCTTAGCTGCCAACCTTGACAAGCTGATGCAGCCTGTCAAAGTCAGACTGGGTTCTTTCCATCACACTTTACATGACCAGTAAGAAAGATTCTGCCAGCCAAAATCTGTCCTCAGCTGCACTCCTGCAATCCTGTTACCTCCATAGCGTGTCCTCAGTGACACCAGAGAAAATCCTTCCTGTGCAAGGGAGATCTGCAGCTCTGGGGCAGATGAAAGAAGGGTGTTAGAAGTAGCCAAGAGATCCAAGGAAGCAACTGGTGCATATTCCCCTTGCAAATCTTGTCGTTTATCTGTTTGGTTTTTGTAAGTTATGCATTGTAATTTAAAAAGAAAAGAAAAAATAGACCCTTCCTACTGTACAGCATAACTGATTAACATTTGGTGAACAATTTTGAAGATGATCCAGAAGGGCAAGAACACAAGTTCATCCCTTGCTTTCTGTCTTTGAGCAATGCTCTTTGTATTTCCATTGTGTTAATAAATAAAAAATTATTTTTATAAAAAATAAAAAAATATAATATTTTAAGGTCAGATTTGTAATATCAAGTGTTCCAGTTAGTTTATGGATTGCAATATACATTTACCAATTAGTTTCTTCTATATAAAAAAATAACTTTTCTAGTAACAGCTTTGTGTCCCATATTTTTTGGCAGGTGCTGGTTGCTTAGCACATCTAACACATTTGTTTACTTCCTTTATATGCATGTATAAATGGATATATTGCTTATTTATAGGGACCTTTAGAATATTTTGAGGGAAAACTGATATAAGTATCAGATTATGAGCAGTATTCTTGCACTGTTTGTGACTTGTATTGGATAGTTATTCTAAGTTAAGTAGGACTAGGGTACATCTAGAAGCTTGTCTGTAGTTGGCTCCATGTGACGTAACTTATGTCCTGACAAGTTTTTGAAAGGGAGTTTAGGTTTCAAAGATGTGGTAAACAATATTCCTTTCTGAATTTATATTGCTGAAACTGATTTGCTGAAACTTAACACTGCCTGAACACTTTTCACAACTATCCGTAGTCCAAATATACAAGAACATAAACTGTGATGAGCAAAAATAACAAGGCTAAGCAACTGAACAATTTATGTGAAAAGCATTTGCAAATGATTTTTATTAGCAGCTGAAATAACTGTGGTTATGAATCTAGAGTATGTGATTGACAGCCAAGAGAATTGCTTTGAGTTTCACAGAATGGTGGTGCTTAATAGAATAAATTAATGCATCTAAAATCTTGTATATAAGCAAGTTCATTGTTGAGGCTTTAAGAACTAGAAATTTAGTTTTTTAAAATGATACCGTATTAAAATCTAGGTTAGAATTTGTGTTTTAAGAAAGGTGTAGGTTATATGTAGGTTAACCCTTTCTGGTAAAATTGAATTACTACCTTTAGTATATTTCAGTTTATGACCTGATTGAAATATTGCAGCACCATCATACTTTTAAAAGGAGGGGGTTTATATCATATTTTTAGGGCAGGGTGAGATGAGGGGGAAAGAGGAGAAAAAAGAATTGTTAGATGATCTTCAGGAAAGGAATAATATTGTAAATACCTTGCAGAGGTAGCTATCAGTGTTTAAGGAAAAATGGATAGCTTTCAGAAAAGCTTATAGTTGCATTTATTTCTTGTACCTGATTTTTATCACCCTATCTATGCTAATAAGTGTTACATTACCGAAGTAAGCCATTGTCTAATCTCTGCATATATAATGTAATGACAATATAATGATAATAATTTTAAAGATTTTTGCTTTATTGTTTCTAATGTTTGTTGGCCACTGTTTGACAACTTCCCAAAAACACTCCATCATCTCAACACCGTGTGTTTGCAAATACTTCCGAACTTTGCATTGATTACAGCTGTGTAGAACAAAGCCTTTGATCACAAAAAGTCCAACAGTTTGGCAAAATTTTAAGAAAATACTTGGATTTGAAAAAAGATTTTATACTCTTAAAGACAAAAAATCCAATGGAATTTTTACAAAATAAAATAAAGAGGATCTTAGGACTCTGGAACTTGAAGTCTATTCAGTATTTTTTTTAACATATAGACCATTTAATATTCTCAGACTGTAAATCAAGATTCAAAATTTTTAATCTAAAAAAATAATTTAGCTTTGGGAAATGATGATTAGTACATGCACAGTATGTGGGTAAAGTGGTAATGTTCAATTGTAACAGAAGAAGGACCATTTTACTAGGACAAAAGGGGACTGATAAAGTTCCTCAATGATTTGTTCCAGGATTGACTGTATCTGATACCTTCATTGTTGTACAAGTTGGCATATGCTAATAATATTTACAGATGATACATTGTTGGCAGGAATTGTCAGTTCAAGGAAGGATTTGATTGCCATGTGCTTTTGAGAAGAAATTAAGAGATACCATGTGCTTTTGAGAAGAAATTAAGAGATAATCTGCATTTAAGTACTAATAAAAACTTTTGCTGTTAAGGAGTGGAGATCATGGGTTAAAAATGTCTGAGGAAGGAACATCAAGGTTAGGACTGATCCTATTATGGTTGTTAGGATAATATAGATATGTAGAAGACACCTGTGATTCCAGGAAAAAAAATCAGCCAAGGTGTTTCCAGGAGAGATCAGAAGATATTTGTGTATATCTTTCTACAGGGCACTGGTGAAATCTCACACATGGTCCAACATGCAGTTCTGATCATCAAGGTGTAAGGAGAATGAATTCAAAATGCCTCTATGAGCAGAGAAGAGTTGCTAGGACGATTAGGAGGAAGAACAACTTATCTTCACATAGCCAAAAGAAGAGGCAAACTGAAAGAGGCTAGAACTGTTATTAACAAACTTAACAGGACGGTAAACAATGAGGAAGGAATGGACTTTGAAAGAAAATGCTGAAAAAACAAATAGACTTTAATTGGTCATGAGTAAACATGGTAATTAAAAGACTTGTAATTGCAAAGGTCTACAAGGTCTTCCAGTAACCTGACAGTCTGAACTTGAACCCTTTATGAATGGAAGGATGTTAAGTAGTTGCCTGAAAACAGAAGAGCTGAGTGAACCAGTTCTTTCAGTCAAACACTGTTACAGCATTGTTGCCCCTATATACCCTATATATTAAACCTGAACAGTCCTGTTACTGAATGTAAACATCAAATAAGGTTAAGACATGCTGTTTACACAGGTGTAGGGGGATTCCTATTCATCCTTTAATATCCTTTCAGAGCTTAAGGGTTGCTTCTGGTTTCTTGATATCGTTCAAGTAATTGCATTTCAATAACCTTTTGATAATCTTGGATTCAAAAGCTTGTATGAGAATGAGAAATAAATAAGAAGGTTTCATTACTCATAGGGTTTAGAGTTTTTTTTTCCTCTTATCTGTCCATGTTCTACTTCCACAGTTTAGTGCCTCTCTAGAGGGAGATTGAGCTAAATGGCTTTGAATTCAGTAGTATGCTCACATAAGAGCATTCAAGCCTAAAATTTATGTATAAAATAATAAAGCATACTTAAAGTTTAATTGTATTTTAGTTCCAGAAAGGTAGTGCATGTCTGCTCTTCTGTTGAGGAGTTAGTCTGGATCTGCATGACAGAGAAAAACTGAAGCTATTTCATTCAAGTTTATTTGGCACAGATTTATGTAAAGCAAATGAGCTGTCTTACATCTTGCCTTTTGGCGGCAGGCAGTCTCCATTGCTTCTGCTACCTTGCATTTTCAAATAGTTTAACCTGCCTGAAGAATCACAGAATCACAGAATGTTAGGGATTGGAAGGGACCTCGAAAGATCATCTAGTCCAATTGCCCTGCTGGAGCAGGAACACCTAGATAAGACTGTACAGGAAGGCGTCCAGGTGAGTTTAGAATGTCTCCAGGGAAGGAGACTCCACAACC
>NW_010286224.1:0-5578 GCF_000700745.2 Antrostomus carolinensis
GAACGGCTGTGTTGGCTGCTGGCCAAAGGCTCACCCAGTGAAACTGTCACACTCCACCATTGCGTTGGCTTCTCTATTCTCAATCAGGTTTATGAATCTTTCTCTACATTGGGGTGCCCATGACAGGATGCCATATTCAAGGTGCCATGTTATGTGTGCTGAGTAAAAAGCTATAATCCTTTCACTGGGATGCTGTTAGCCACCAGCCCTGTCACGTTGCACTGTGGGATTGTGTTTAATGAAGTGTCCACCAGGCCCCCAAGGGACTGACTGTGTATCTACCCCACTGCCTTGTTCAGCCCATCACCGGACCAGAACATTGTGTTTTTCATTTACCTCAGTGAGATTCCTGTCAGCCCCATTCCTTTGGCTTGTCCAAGGTCCTCTGAACAGCAGCCCTACCCTTGAGTGGAATGATTGCATTCTTAATTAATGGTAATTAGAATAGTAAACTTCAGTAGCCTGATAAATTGATGAGAACAAAGAAGAGAGCACTGCACAGATCTGAGCTACCTTTCTGTCTGATACAGATATTTTTCTTGTTTGCTGAAGAATATCTTGTCTTGGAAGTACCTTGTGGTGAATAATTTTCTAATGGTTACTCAAAAAGTTAATATGCCCTGTTAAAACATTTACGTGTTTCCCCCACCTCCCAACAGATGCAGCAGTAGGACTTATCACCTCTGGATTTTGTCACACTTTGCCAATTTGTCTTATGAGGCTCCCATATTACACAGAATCACAGAATCGTAGTGGTTGGAAAAGACCTTTAAGATCACTGAGTCCAACAACAAACCTAACGCTACCAATTCCACCTCTAAACCATGTCCCTGAGCACCTCATCTACCTGTCTTTTAAATACCACCAGGGAAGGTAACTCCACCACCTCCCTGGGCAGCCTGTTCCAATGCTTGACTGCCCTTTGGGTGAAGAAGTTTTTCCTCATCTCCAATCTAAACCTCCCCTGGGGCAACTTGAGGCCATTTCCTCTCCTCCTATTGCTTGTTACCTCGGGGAAGAGACCAACTCCCACCTCTCTACACCCTCCTTTCAGGTAGTTGTAGAGAGTGAGAAAATCTCCCCTCAGCCTGCTTTTTCTCCAAACAATCCCAGTTCCCTCAGCTGCTCTTGGTAGGACTTGTTCTCCAGGCCCTTCACCAGCTTCACTGTCCTTCTTTGGACCTGCTCCAGCAGCTCAACATCTTTCCTGTAGTGAGGGGCCCAAAACTGAACACAGTACTCAAGGTGTTGCCTCACCAGTGCCAAGTACAGAGGGAGGATGACTTCCCTAGTCCTGCTGGCCACACTGTTCCTGATACAAGCCAGGATGCTACTGACTTTCTTGGCCACCTGGGCACACTGCTGGCTCATGTTCAGCCAGCAATGGACCAACACCCCCAGGTCCTCCTCTGCCAGGCAGCTTTCCAGCCACTCCTCCCCAAGCCTGTAGCATTACATGGGGTTGTTGTGACCCAAGTGCAGGACCCAGCACTTGGCCTTATATTGAACTTCATTCCATTGGCTCCAGCCCATCGATGCAGCCTGTCCAGATCCCTCTGCAGAGCTTCTTGCCACTACAATTAATGCCAGCTGAGGATTAAGAGCCTCATGGAACACATGTATCTTCTAATATCTTCCATGTGACACACATAGACTGAAATTATTCTCTATATTACAATTTTTCTAATCCTTTAGCTATTCTTTTGATTTGTAAAAAAATAAAAAACAAACAAACAAAAAAACATCCCCAAAAAAACAACCCAAAATTTCTGTAATTTATCAGTGCCCTTCCTGAATGGATAGTTTGAAAATTGGATATGATATTTTAGCAATGTTTAGACCTGAGATATGTAATGAAGATAAAGAAGTGCAGCGGTAGAAATTATTTGAGAATTGTTTGGCTGAAGTTCCCTTGTAAGGAGGTAGTACAGAAAGGACATTTTTCTGCTGCTCAGTAAGAACTGGGGAAACCTTAGGAAAATGTACTAGTTTTTTCTATAGATTCTTTAGGGGGGAAAAAAAAGAAAAAACCCAGTGACTGGCCAAAACCGAGAGAGGTTTGAGATCTGTTGGAACCAAATTTGGAGAATTTATATGACAAAAAGTTCATGTGCAAGAGGGAAGGTTGAGGAACATTTTATTATATGCTACAAGGTGCTGAATAATTATATTTGTGTCCTCAAAGAACATGCAAATGAAGAGGGTGTGAAAACAGATGTCCGTGAATTGGCTAAGAAGCAACATGTAAAATGATGGCCCCACATATATGAGTGTTGCTGTGAATTCAAAAGGACCAGGAAAGAAAGACTTCAGGATGAAAAGACCAAAAGTCTTACTTTATTAGTAATTTAGAAGTCATTTCTAGCCACATACAATACAGAGGAGCTTTGCAGTTTGGGCAGAGTCTGCTCAGGAACAAGGCGGTGTTGCTTTCATTACCAAAACAGAACAGAGCATTCCTAAAAGAGGGGAGACATGTCACAGTGCTGCTAATCCCTCTGAAGCAGGTCAGGCTTGCAAAGATGGAGATGCACCTCGTTTGAGCCTGATCAGGAGTATGAAATGGGAAATAGATAAAAAGAGAAAACACGGAGGGCCAGCTAGAGAAGACAACAGTCTGGGCCAGATCATTTATGATTTTTGTGATGACTTGGGTTACTCTGTGCCTTACAAAACTTACTCTCCTTTAGCTTAATTGGGCTCCTGCTAAACCCGTACATCTTCAACTTTTACTGTATATTTGTGTGTTCCTCTGCTGGCTTTGCATAGACCTTGAGTTACAGTTTTCCATCTTCCATACTCCCACTACAGTTTCAGAAAAGGTTTAGGAATCAAGTTTTCAGTTTAGGTTTCAACAGCTGTTGATGGAAGCATGTCCATTAACCACACTTCAGTTTTGGATGGAATTTGGAAAGCCAGATTTGTAGGTTCACTTCTGTAGCTGTTTGTTTTAATCTCAATTATAAAATGGAAAGTTCATCTCTAGTATGGAAAGAGCAAGTGTGGTAGACCCGGGGAGATCTTATAGCAGCCTTCCAATACCTGAAGGGGGCCTACATGAAAGCTGGGGAGGGACTTTTCATAAGGGCAGTTAATGATAGAACAAGGGGAAATGGATTTAAACTGAAAGAGGGGAGGTTTAGATGAGATATTAGGAAGAAATTCTTCACTGTGAGGGTGGTCAGACACTGGAACAGGTTGCCCAAGGAAGTTGTGGATGCCCCCTCCCTGGAAGTGTTGAAGGCCAGGTTGGATGAGGCTTTGAGCAACCTGGTCTAGTGGAAGGTGTCCCTGCTGCTGGCAGGAGGGTTGGAACTGGATGATCTTTAAGGTCCCTTCCAATCCTAACCATTCTGTGATTCTATGACAACAACATATCTTTCTCCTTTTCTGTGATACTGCAGTCACTCATGTCACAAATAGTTCTATACTGGAATGATCATTTATCTTGGTGACCAGTCCCTGCTCTGCACAGAGGACAACACCAAAACACATTGTTTCCTAGAGTTCCCTAGCAGTAATTCCAATGTTTCTCTTGAAGGACATGAGGAAGATTGTGCTTTGTGCTCCATTAGTAGTTTCTCTGTGCCCAGTCTTTATGTTCACTGAACTAAAATGTGATAGTTCTTTTTCCACTGGAAAAAGAAGAGAATCAAAAACTTGCTGATTTTAGGAGTGTGGTATAGATATATACATATAGTCCATAGAGATAATTTTTAAACTATATATAGTTGGAAAACATTTTCTGGAAGTTTGTTTCCAATAGGTTTATTTTCTACTTTATTGAATATTGTCCTCCTCTTAATTTGTGTGGATGTTTCCTGGTAAAGAAAGGCATTCCAGAATTTTTGACATGTTTTCTTTCACTGTGTGCCATGGTGCTCTGCCTAGAGCAGAATAAACTGTTGTAACACTCATTTTCCTACAATATGCCTCATTGCACCATCTATGTAATTTTTTCAGTTCTATACTGGGTTTCAAGAACTACACTCCTAAACTTTTGGAATTTTTGATTGATTGTTTGTAAAACTAGAAAATAAGAGGCTATTATCACACAGACAATAGCAATTTTGATATTTCCAATTTATACCTAACAAATACACATACCTAACAAAATAATAGTTGCGATATATTTTTCACTATGTGAACAGGAAAAGGGTTTGAGACTTGGTTTATAATTTAAGATATATAATGTAGTAGAGAATAAACAGTATGTATTCCTTGCATGTTCTAACATGGACTTGTTAACCTTAAAGCTTGTTATATTTAAGGAGAATGGTATAGTTTAAAATAGATAGATCAGTAAATACACTGCACTCTAACTGTTGGAAACTCACTGTGCCTTTGATATCTATTTAAAATTAACAAGAGTGACATTTGATAAGGAATGTTCGTATCTGTCCTTCATAAATAAGACTACAAAACTCATATCTGATTTACTTTGAGTTTTGCTGTCCTGCATAAATGTGAAGAACTAGAGTTGTCTGGTCAAGCACTCCAATTTGAAGATGAGTTATCAAAGGTATTCAGCATTGAAAAAAATGTATCTTATTATCAAAAAAAAACTTTACCACTCATTTGTTGTTTATGCTTCTTGTACAGGAAAGTTAATGTGCATCACTATAGGCACATTAGCGTGCACTAACAGTTCTGCCCTACCTTCCTGAATGGCTGCTCTTCATCTTGTATTATTAAATAATATTTTAAAATATTATTTTTCATCTTGCCTGCTTGCCCAACTACAGAAGACACTTGGCTACTGAGGTGTAGTGCTCAGTGTGCTTCCTGCAGCCAGAGGCATCCACAACTTCTAGGGAGCTGTGATGCCAGGGAAAACCTGGTTCATGAAGCATCCGATGCCTACATGGGAGCTAGGGGGACAGCTTACTTGCAGATTTGAAAAGAAGACTAAAAAAAGGAAAACTGGGACAGGAACGAGATTTGGAACCCAAAGGGCAGCCTGTTTCTGGTAAAATGTCTTTATATTGGTATCTTGAGATATCTTCCTAGTCATCAAATGGAGGGACAGGAAGTAATTTTCAAGCCTTATGTAATATCCAGTTCTGTAAAGAGGTGCATGCCGGAGGATTCCTCTGCCCACGCAGCGCTCCACCACGCAGGCATGCCTCCACATCCTTAGCTTCACATAACGCAAGCACAGACCTCCTACAAGATCATCTCCCACCACTAATGCGCATCTGTTCATTTTCTGCCTGTCAAGCCTCTTCAGAATTTAAAAGAAAGAAGTTGCAAGAGATAGGACAAGAAGCTTTCAAGTTTGAGTGCAGGATAAATCTGATAAGAAATGAAAATTTTTATTGCCTGACTTCTTTTTCTTTCTTTTTTATTTTTCCAAAATGGAATTCTCCTGCTGTATAAGGATCTGTATAAGGAACTGTTTCTTGCAATTTATTTTTCCTCAGCAATAAAAATACCTCCAAGGCAGAATTACAATTCTCTTTTTAGACCTGACACCTCCAAAGCCCGATATATGTGGCTGAGTGAGTTAGATGAAAAGGTATTATTAGGTTTTTATCAGATTATGATGCAAGCTCAAGCTGGCCAGGCTCATCAGACA
>NW_010286225.1:0-22325 GCF_000700745.2 Antrostomus carolinensis
GGCTTCACCAGTGCCCAGTACAGGGGCAGGATAACTTCTCTGGTCCTACTGGCCACGCTATTCCTGATCCAGGCCGGGATGCCGTTGGCCTTCTTGGTCACCTGGACGCACTGCTGGCTCATGTTCATCCAGCTATCAATCAACACCCCAGGTCCATCTCTGCTGAACAGCTCTCCAGCCACTCCTCCCCAAGCCTGTAGCTCTGCTGGGGGTTGTTGTGGCCAAAGTACAGAACCCAGCATCTGGCCTTGTTGAACCTCATGCAATTCCTCACACTGTGCCCTGTTACAGGGACACAGGCTAGGAGGTGTCAGCAATACCGTTTCTGGGACCCCGGGAAGTGCCTTGGGCTTTCAGTGCTGCACTGGTGGGGTCGAGAGGGTGTAACACACAAACAGGGTGACCTAGATAGGATTTCACACTGATTGTGCCCTAGCACACATTAAAATACAGGTACAAAGCACTGAGTTGTGAGTGTGAGCAGCTCACAGTACTACTGTTGTGTTATATTTGTTGCTTTTCCCTTTCATATTTTTTTTCTTTGTCAGTATGATTAATTTGCTCTCTTCCTCATCCAGACAGTGCCCCCAACTAATTTTCCCCATATTAAGAGGAAACTATAGTTTCAGAGGGTTATTCATTCAGCACCTTTCAACAGTAACTATGTGTTCAGCTTAAAAAAATCTGTTAAAAGTGAGTTATGTATTCAACAGGAGCCTTGGATACATAAAGGACAGCAAGCAATACTGGAAGTCCTTCTGTAGACTGTGTTAGCCACAGGTCAGTGCTTTCTGTTACTGTATTTCACAGAAAAAATGCCATACAAATGTAAGAACTCTGTGATCCAAGACCTTTTCCTCCTTTTGTTCCCCAAAGCTTAAGATAGTTGAATCACAGATGGATCCTTTTCCAGTTCCTTTGAAGTTTCTGATGAAACAGTGACTTTTCATGTATCTTCAGTATAAAACTGATTCTTCATCTGCCACAACAGCAGCAAATAGAAGAGGATGTGACTCTAGCCTAAACAAAATGCCAGAGGTTTCATGCAAAACCTGTCAAAATTCCTCCTCTAGTTCTCACACAAGTCATTCTTTTCTGATTTCCTGGCTCCAGAGCACAAAGCTGGAGGCACCATCTCCCCAGCAGCATCCCTGACACCACGAGGGCCTGGGTATGGGATTTACCATTTTGTTGTGTGCTGTAATGCACCTGGCATGGGAAGGTCTTGGCCCTTCATAACAGTTATACACAAGATACTAATACAAAGAAATAATGGTGAATAATATTTTTCCCATAAGATCCATTTGAACTAGTCTGTATCCAAAAGTACTTATAATTCAGGGAGAAAAAAAAAATCTATTAAAAACTAGTTCTGTGGTATTAAACTTGGCTCAGACCAGCCCCTTAAAAACAAACAAAAACCCCCATAGCACTGTAGATTAGTTGGCTGTTGACCAACCAAGTCTTGATTGAAAATCAAATGCAGATGTGAACAGAAAAAAAGCTGCAATTTCAGCTCTAGCAGCAGCAGCTTGTTGGCATGCTCCAGAGAAATATCAGTGTGAACTGGTACCGTCTGGGACCATGCTGTAGCCTTCGTGGCAATTACACAGCCAGAGTGTTCTCGCTGTCCCCATTAAGATAAACAGCGCTTTCCGCAACAAAGAGAAAGGGGGGGTTAAGGCAAGCAAAAAGAAAAAAGGACTCAGATGGGAAAGCTTAGTTTTCTTACAGCTAAGGGGTATGTGTACAACTCAGTGCTAGGAGTGAAAGAGTAAGCCAAGAAATTAATCCTCTGTCTTGTCCCTGACAAAGCCTGGATGGGAAGAGTCCTCCTCCACAGGGCAAATGGAGGCTTCAACGCCCAAAATTGTAACCACCAGCCAGTCTTCCCCCTGGAAAAGGGGAAGACAAGAACACTTAAGCAGTTTTAATCTAATTTAATTTTAAAAAGAAACAAAGAAGAAAGCAGAGAGTGTGATGATAAAAGATGTTTTGTGCTGTACTGGCAGAGGAGCAGAATTGATGATGTGATGAGTCAGTTCCCTCTCCAGCTTTAACAGTCTGCAACATGCATCTTCCAAAAGCAGCCTCTGTTCGGGGTCCCTGCCTCCAACATCAGCAATGCTTTCCTTGGGACAAGGACCTGTCTCCTCTCAAACTTAACTTTTCTATCGGGAGAAGACGAAGAGAAAACTACCACTACACGATTTCCTTCAGGGGCAGAGGGGATGCTTAGTACCTGCCTGTCTTCAGGGCAAGAGAGAACATTTTGCATCAAAATAAATTTCATGTGAATGATCCTATTTATTGTAAAAATTTTGGCCTATTCTAGCTTACCATATCCAGAAGTACCAAGAGAATTGAACTTGAAAAACTGAAAATCATATCCATTTCCACATGTAGAACTGAGCTTTGCAGGATTCTTTTTTTTTTTTTCTTTTTTTTTTTTTTTAAGTTCATGCCACTGGATACATTCCCCTGCACTCCCAAACACTCACTCCCTTGTGCAGGGTGCTTGCAGTGGCTGCCACACAAATGACACATTATCAGTTGGCAAAAAGATGCGCAAAATGAGACTTGACTCAGAGATCTGCTCACCAACAGCAGCAAAAATTCCCCTCAAAGTTTCCTACAGAAGCGGAGCCAGAAGGTAACTCTCTCTTTCTTAAGTCTCTCTGGAGAGTGAGAACTTGGAATATCCCTACAATAGTGTGTAGCAGTGTGTGTTTTTAAAACAAAATTAAGTTTGTAATAATAGATAGCCCCAGAAACACTAGTTTTCTTTGTTTTGTCTCATTTATCTATAACAAAATAACCTGAGAACAAGAAAGATCATTAGATTTAGAGAGAGTGGAAATAAGATCCTCACATTAGAAAACCATTCAACAGTGTGTCCATGGATAAAATATAAGCTCTGCATCATGACCCATCTCTTCATCTATACCTATTTAAATACCAAATTAATTTTATGTGGTCATGATAGCAACAGGCAATTGAATTCACATCCTCAATGTGCAATACTTTATTAAAGAATGCTCTCCACCTACCCATCTGCTTTCTCTTCCCGCTTTTTCTTGTTTCTTCATCATTTTGGATTCCTACCTCCTTTTTCTCCCAAGAGAGCATCCATCCCCGAAAAGCACTCACAACATTGCAGAACCATCTTGAAAGAAATGTGGAAATACTATATGATTTTTTACATGAGCAGCTTTCATACTCTACACAGTAAGATGCTGCAATTTCTTATTACAAAGAAATTATTTGAAGCTATCTCCATATTGCTCAGCCATCACTGTTATCAGCCCCAGCAAAAGAAGAACAAAGGTAGCGCTAATTAATTGCTACGTCACTCTGAAAATGAAGATTTTCTCTGCTTTTGACTCTGGTATCTCCTGGAATATCTTCACACAGCACAACTGAAAGAGTCCCAGCTCCCTGTGGGCCCATGCTGGTGCACACTGCAGCCACCAAAGCAACTCTGACCCCTCTGTGTGTTCAAATCCCATCTTGAAACTTCTTTCCCACTCGCAAGAGGTGAATAATAAGTGAATTGTGCTACTCCAAAATATTTATTACAGTGGCCGTACCCATAATTCTCCACTTAGAGCCACCAGGCACCTTGCAAGTCATTTGTTTGGAAACTCTCCAGATCCCCAGATCTCCCATGAAGGAAAAATTTGCTCCTTGTGCCCCAAGT
Source organism: Antrostomus carolinensis (assembly GCF_000700745.2). Lineage (NCBI taxonomy): Eukaryota > Metazoa > Chordata > Aves > Caprimulgiformes > Caprimulgidae > Antrostomus > Antrostomus carolinensis. The sequence goes on from NW_010286225.1 coordinate 3,701, forward strand.
GTGGGGCTGCCAGAGGTTGGTTTGGTCCCAGCACTAGGGTGCCTAGTGCCTATGCCTTCTACTGGCTGCTATCAATAGTACAAGGACACACCTTTCCCCACACAGTACCTGGAAGTGAGAAGGTGAAAGTGGATGTGGAGATAGCTGAGATGTAACTGCCTGGTGGAAGAGCTGCTGAGGTGGGGACAGGCCAGGGACAGCATGTGGAGGGTGCTGGGAGCAGCGCTGCCAAGGTGACCAGACATCCCTCTCTGCACCCTTCAATTCAATTTTGCCTGCAGGCTTTGGGCACTGCAGGCAGAAACTCAGTATAGAATGGTCTATATTGGTCCTTCCACCGGCAGGGAAACATGCTGGCTTCACTCTTGCAATAAAAATAACTAGTTTAACATGGCACAATGAGCACAATCCTGCTGCAGAGAACAGTTGCTAAACCAGCTTCAGAGCTTTACAAGCCTGCAATCTTCAAAAGAAAAAGAGAGGGAGTTCAATTTGCAGTTAGGGATCTATGAAACGCCAGTTTCACTTCTGCTGGGGAGACCTGCAGGACACAGCCCTGGGGAGAAAAGCTCTGCGAGTGCGGTGAGGAGGTACTGCTGGATCAGGACAGAGGCGGTTCTCGCTGGCTGCAGCTCAAAGCAAAATGTGTCAGCATAAAAACAGAAAGAAATGGACTTTTTTTCACCTGTGAACTCTTCAGTGCTGAGCTCCTTCTCCATTTTGCATTTACAAACTTTCACATACTCAGTGTTATGTAACATTTAATTTATCATCATGGACACCCCAAACCAAAAAACACAGACACTAAGGCAACATTAATCTGCGGGCCTGGAAGTCCTACGTAAATATAATTTCACCTGCACTAACACCCCCTTAGTTATTTGATCTCAGCAAGATATGATAGTACCATCCATTTTGAAGAGCAAACTGGTGTATCAGTAGGCAAGCCACTCACAAAGCTCGTTAGCACAAATTAATTAAAGCCAGGAGCCCTGGCTCACAGTCCTTCTTTTCTCAACTGGAATATCTGCCTAATCAGGCTCTTACTTTCCCTCATCCTGACACCAGAGTATCAAAGATGTTTCCCAGACCTGTAAGTATCCATTACTGCATGAAAACTGGATTTCCTAGTTTGTTCTTTCCACCCTATTTGCTTTGTTTGTGTGGGGGGTGTATTCAGACCATTGCAGCTGAAATACTCCAGAAGTCCCCTTTCCCTCCCCACTGCTCTCTGACCCATCCCTGAAGCTCAGGCAAAGTGCCAGGGTCTCACAAGTAGCCCCTCAGATACCCAAGGATTTAAACTGTCACAGAAAGGACAGCCTGGATTTCTGGTCCTGTGGATTATAAGAAAAATCTCCTCCCACAAGAGATGACCCAAGAGGGCTTGATCTCAGAGCCTGCCTGCAGACAGAGGCCATGTGTGTGATGAGCACAGGCATGAGGGGACAAGGTCCATGACACACAAGTTTCTGTCCATTTGGCTAGCCATTGGGCTGGTAGTAATTTGGGTCTGGTACATGTACAAAGTGTTCCAATCGAAGTTTGAAATTCATGCTGGAAAACTCAACTCTTCTACGCACAGCCCTGCTTTTGTCTAATCCACCCAGGCTGCACTGATGAGAGCCTGGGTCTGTACAAAGACACCCATTTTGCTCAAACTCTTCTCTCGAAACAGAGCTAGAGTTGGACTTGAGCCTGTGCCAGAGCTTGTGTGAAAGCAAGCCCCTGTGGGCAAATCTGGACTTGGAAATGGACTTGAACATATGGTCTATTAACAGCATAACCATATCTCAAAAGCTGGGTGATCTGGCTCGATGGCTGTTGACCCTGAAACCTAAAGATCAACCATGATTTCAATGGCAATAACTTTAGCAGAGCCTTCCAGCTACTCTGGAGTTAGATTTTCAGCCCTTCTCCTGTTGCCAGAAAGGACTTTAGCGCATGTGCTAAACCCAAAGCCTTTCAGTTCCTTTGCTGTGGACCTCTGTGCTGCACTGGGATGGCTGGAGCCATAAACCACTTGCCAGCTCCTCCAGCATGGCTGGGGCCTCCACCCAGAGAGATTTAGGTCCTTTTCTACACCATCTGCCAGTTCCTACCTGTTCTCTTTTAGATGCCAAGTACCTATCAAGCTCTATGGCACCACCACTTATGTCCCATGTGTCAAAGGGTGCATCCAGATGGAAACACCTGCAGCATTCCCAATACCAGGTTCACTGCCAGAGAAGGTGTGTGGGAATTTGGATCAGACGAGTGCTGTTTCAGCATTAGGCCTTATCACTGGTAACCACTCAGGTTACATCCCTGCCTCCTGGAGAGGGATGCAATGTGTACGTTGCTCCCTTCATCATTCTCTAAGGGAATTCATGACATCTGCAATACATTACAGTATTTTCAAAGAATGTTGTCTAACATTAAGTAGAAGTATTTAATTAGCACTTCATTTAGAGCATGCGGTACAGCTCGCAGTTCCATTTTGGGCTAGAGATTATTTTCAAGGGTGGCTGGAAAACAACTGAAAATGCCAGGAGGCCAGTGTAGTTTGCAAGAGCCACTCACCACTTATTTCTGTTTTCACATTACTGCAGACTTCGCAGGGAAGCTGCTGTAGTTTGTAGCCCCGGTGAACTGAAAACAGACCCTGAAAGCAAATCCACACACACACACACACAAAAAAAAAAGTCATAGGAACGACTTTTACAACTATCATGTGTCACCTTAATCCTGTTTCTCACCTGTGGCTACTCTACAGGCTGTAAGGTCCATCAGGAGGGGGACTGTTCCTGGGGCTGCAGGTCCATGGAGCCAGAAGCTTCTTCCCCATCCAACCCCCTGCCTGGACATGCGGCAGGGCAGTGTGCCTGAGTCCTGCCTCGCCCCAGGGAAGCCCCGATGATTCAGACACCCCTCTGAGTCATCATCCCTCCCCAACCTCCCCAGGGAGACCCTAATGTGTTGCTGGCCAAAGCCAGCAATAGTTTGTAAACGCTGGGCTGCAGACAGCGTGTGTAGGGGTGCTAACAACCTGTCTCCACTCCAGCAGGTAGCTCATGAGGTTCCTTACTCCCCTCTGAGATATCCAGCCTGAGTCCCACATTCACGACCTAGTTCTAAGTCATTTTAAAAACAAAACTGTCCAATATAATTGAATGGAACTTGCCTATAATTTTATCAGTTCCTATGAGGACTGGGAGATTCAAGTGTCCGTATTGGCCCAATATTCTTTCTTGGAAGGAGAGCCAAAGCCTCAAACGTGAGCTTCTTGCCAAGGCTGAGAGCAAGTAGAAAGACATCTTACAGACAGACAAGAGCAAAATCATTGCACTAGAACTGCTGGAGTGATCCAGTTATATATTTCACACTTCTCAAGCTGAAATCTTGAACTGCCTTAGCCTCAGATTTTTATATCTGCTTGAGCACCAAAACCCAGCTACTTATTACCTTCCTGGTGGCCACAAAAAACCTAAACACAAAAACCTAACCTGATACACGTAGCAAATATACTGTAATATTATCAGAAAAAAATCTTTATCAGACTTTTAAACAATATATCAAAACAAGACCAAGCATCTGTGAGTTTGTGTGGTTTTATACATATATATGCACTCATCTATGTATTAATATATATATATAGAGATAGAGATATATAAATATTACCTATATATATATATATGATAAAAACTCTTCCTTGGCTGTGTATGTACAACTGCTATTAAAGTCAATGTGACTCTGTGGTGAATACACACATGCAATTATTGAGCATCACTTACATGTTTTGTGTGCAGTGTTTCAACCATTTTCTATGCTGTAGCAATATACTACACCATGTCTTTGCAAAAGTTTTCACTGCTGCAAGTGACACTTGTAATCTATTTCTCACATGTAATTCTGTTAGCATATTTCTTTCAAGTATCAAACGCTACAAGAACATGGCCATTATCAGCCAGTTATCACTAGGGAGAGTAAATGACACAATTCATAGACAAGCAGGACTGCTGTCATTTTGATGACAAGAGATTCACACAGAAAATTTAAATGTTAATTACTAGATAGAACAGCATACATCTATGGAACAGGTTTCTGATTTCCAAAATATAGCTAACAACACTAAGGCTGCTGCATAATCGACAGTTCAGGCTGTAAAGCAACCTCCTGAGACTCATATTTTATACTCTGGCCCTACTGCCAAACACCTTATAACTGTCTCCATCCTGCATGTGTCTGCATGCACTTCTGAAACCCCAGAGCTGTATTTGTAACATAGACACTCTGCAGCCTTCCTTTCTGCGTGCACTGGTACTTGGGTATACGTAGCTCTACAGACTTTTTCTTTGGCAGGAAGTCCTGAACATGCTATTATTATGGGCACAAATTTGGATTTCCTTTGAAAATGGAGTCTATAATGTTCCACGAGGTAGAACTTCTAATATCGTCTCTAACACTGGGAAGTTTTGTTCTCTGCAGTGGTATTTGAGCTCATGCCTCTTTGAAGGCTGTTGTATTAAGGAGCTGTTCTGTGTCTCATGGGGTTATATATCACATAGCAGCGTGTAATTTAGTGACTCTGCTCCAGCAAATTATAAAGCCCACGTCAGACTCTGGCCAGACATGGTGCAGCAAACAATGTATGCCACCAGGACAGCTCTCCTGGGGTCTCTTAGCAAATTAAGTTTGGTCCCCGTTTGACAAAATGTAAATGCAAAAGGTGCTTGTCCTAATTTTTGCAATTACTGTGACTATGTGTCTGCCACAGTAAAAGCAGTTGGCAAAGGCTAAACTTGCTTTTTTTAAGATTACATAATTCAAATTATGTACACACACTCCTGGGAAAAGCGTGGTTGTTCAGCTCCAGCCTGCTCTTGCAGAAGTCAATAACCAAGTATGAATGTTAGCAGATGCAGGATCAGCACTTCAGCACTGAGCATCTTTTGCTGCCTCTTTGCAACTGCAGGACAGGGAGGACTTGAGCATTGGGAGCACATGGAGCCATCTTCTTGGGGAAGCAAGGACGAGGACAGCAAATACAAGGGTGAGGCATCTCATGGGAAAGAAACTTTGATTTACATTTTCTGAAGAAATAGAGATAGGACATAATGAGGAGAGAGGAAAGACATCTTAAGCCATGATTCTGCTGGCTTTCCTTCTCTCTGCATAGTCCCTGGAAGGTTTCCTGGTGGCATAAACTGCTTCATGTGTATCTTGTTTATTTTTGGCCTGGATAACTTCCCTTGGAGCCAGCCCAGCCCCCGTTGGGAACATAAGATAAATCTGGATTCATTTGAAACTCCCTTTTGGAATGGGCCAGGGTGTCCTTGTCAACATGTCAGATTAGGAATGCTCCATTTGCTTTAATGGAGTTGGCCTTTGGTTTAATCCAAAAGGCTCCATAAACTTCCATTGTCATTTATGCTCCAAAACTTTCAGTCTTCAGAAATAGAGATTTTTTTCCTTTTTTTCCTTCTTTTTTTTTTTTTTAAGTTAGGGGCTTCCTTGTTAAGTTGTATTCCTTTGTTATTTGATTTGCTAGTAAATCAATTCAATCGTATCCACCAGAAATACTCCATTTATTCTGGCATAAGGAAATGTTTTTATCAATCTGAAAATGATAGTTTTAATGATCTGCAAAGTTTAAAAATGCAAAGAACAGAAGAACACTGAAGAATGAAATATTAATGAAGGATACTTGAAAATCACTGCAGTACAGAGTGGAATCAGAATTATTTCTTCCAACACAGATTTCTCAGGTGTTATTGGCAAGCTGCTTCAGACATGTGCTGTAACATCCACTTCTGAAAAGTCACTCTAATTGTTACTCTCTTACCTTGTAGAAAGCTAAACTCACTCATTCCTAAAGGAGAGGAATGGGGTAGTAAAAATAGCCTTTTACATTAGTAAATGGTAGGGTTCTCTGAAGTATCACTTTATGCAGCCAAAATTTTCTAAATACTGAATCAATCAGAAAGCCTTCTTGTATTTTTGCAAGGATGGATAACTATGAATTTGGTGTGCTGGGATGGCACTCAGGATATCTGGGTTTAAATCCCATCTCTGGCACCTACAGCACCTGGCACCCACACATCCGTTGTGTGACTTTCAATGAGCAACTGTCTTTCATTTCCCAGTCCATGCAACAGAGGTAATGCCCCTTCCCTACCCCCCCCCTTTGTCTGTCTGATCCAGATGCTGACCAGCCAGTGTCAACCAGCCAAGTGGGACCTGGTCAGTTTGGGACTTTGTGTCAATGTGATTTGTCCAATATAACACATTTCTCAGGGATTGCTCAGCCATTTTTGGAGGAGGCATCTTGTTCCTCTTTGAGACACTACAAACTAAGTTTTGTCATGCAAAGGGCTTGCCCAGTTGTGTCACACTGGAGAGGCAGTTTCTAATGCTGCTGCATCTCATCAAAGTCAAGCTGTTTGAGGAAATTACTGTTCTGAGAAAAATATAAAATTTTCTTAAATTTCTCCAGAACCTCAGCCCTATGTACAACAAGCATAGAAAACAACAGGGTAAAGGGAAAAACATTGGGTTTTTTTTCTGTTTTCAAGTTGCAGATAGGTACTTTCCATGACTATCAATTTTTTAGTCCAAGCTATTTCAAATTTATATATGCTGAGTTCTAGGCTGTCTAACCTAATTTACATTCATAAACAGCAGGCTCAGAGTTCCCGGGGTGCTGATTCTGTACTGCCCAGCTGGTGAGCTGCAAGGTGGAAAAGTCTGTTTTCCTTCTGTATGTACATAAGTAATTACTGAAAACCAAATCCAATCCAAAGAAACCTGACTGCATCATGACATCAAGACTTTTATATCCTGGCTGACTATAGATACACTAGTTGGTAATTCAGCATGAGAGGTAACGTGACTTCAGTGTGAGCTGTGCCACAAACTCAATAGCAACTTAAAAAAAAAGACTAATGCCTATAGAAGGATAGGCTACAGAAAATGTTTCTATCTCTGTTTCTCAATTCCTTGATCCTCACACTTATATTGATATCAACAAAAAAAGCACACAAAAAAGAAACCCACAAAAAATCCCAACATGCATTTCCAATTAGATTCTCATATGATGGGCTCTCCAACAGGCCAGTGTTCAGCTGATGGTATTAATTTAGTCTTGACTGGTCATTTAGGTGCTAAAATCAAGTTTTGGTCTTATGTAAAGATCACTGCAACACAAGCAAATCAAATAACGTACCCTTGTACTAGCAAAGCAAAATATAGAAAGTAATTAGAAGGAGATAAAAAAAATGAATGACATTTTCCCTTCAATGTGAAGCTCTGTAGGCAACATCGAATTTGTAAATTAAACACCTTACTAAGGGCAGCAAGACTGCTGATCATCAGCTTTCATTATTGGAGAGGAGTCCAGAGCAAAGGATATAAAATTAAAGGTGAAATGCAAAACAGTTAGCAAATCCTCCCAGCGCAAATACAGAAATTCCAAAGTTATTGGTAAGGAAAGAAATAGGGGGAGGTTGTTAGGAAAAAATTACCCTGAACTCCACTTTTAAGAAATCCAGTTCCTAAAAATACATGTACTAGAAAATGACTTGGATATTAGCTATAGCAATAAAACAAGGTGCCACGGAAACTCTCAAACCCACAGTGCCACAATTTTGTCACTGCTATTTTTGGAAGGGGCACATGGACTGCATTTGCAGGGTACTGCACACAGGTCTGCCTGGCAGGTGCAGCCCTGCATCGGGCTGAGCACCCTTTTTTCTTAGTTCAGCACTTGAATGATGCTGAGAAAGCTCAGCACATTCAGGAAAATGTTCACCCATAATCCTCAGAGCTGGAACAAATAAAGCTGTCATGCATTTTTAATATTTCTTAGCTATTTAGAATGTGAATATTCATCATTCTTGCAAACCAGAGCCTAATTAGATTCATAAATTATTATTGCTTAAAAGTAGAGCAGAAAAGAAGCATGCATTTCTGAAGCTCATCTCACCCAGAGGAGCCTTAGTTTCTTATGCACAAGAACGAGATAGCAAGCACACATGGTTTTTACTCTTTGTAAAGCATTAAGAGGCAAATACAAAGCTGAACTCCACAAACCATGCCAGCCTCAGTTTCCTTGAAGTCACAGGCACCTCAGTGTCCATTCACCCAACTCCTGCTCAGGCTTTGGCAGACACATGGCTTATGCCAAGGCCTGACGTGTGCTGGGAGCAGTGCCAGTGGGTCAAAGTGAGAGCAACACGTAGGCAGGACATGATGGAGAGGGATAAAGTTTATCATGCAGCTGCCATCATCTCCAGCATCCTTGCATAGTAATTGTCTATAAGTTTCTTCAGAATCCACTAACTTATAGAAATTATATGGACCAAACTTCCAAGTTGGAAGGTTTAAATACATAAGCTTACAGAGAAAAAAACAAAACAAAACAAAATCAACAAACTTTTGAAATGGATGCTGAGCAACAGGAATGGGTGAGGAGGTATCTGCTCTGCAAGGGTGGTCTGTGGATGAGCTCTTCCCCGCACAGAGCACAGACCTCATCCTAACCTCTCACATCACCAAAGGCTGCTGGTTTCTATTTTCAGTGGTGATTAGAGAACTCTACAAGTTGAGTCTTAAAAAAAAAAAAATAAAACCTGCAAAGGATCCGAAAAGCTCTTAATCTGGATGGCAGGGGATTAACGGGAACGTCACAGTGCTCCATGGTGAGCTGCAAACCGCACAGAGCTCTCAAGTGTCCTTCACTCCTCGTGGAGTGTTTGCTGAGATCGGGCTGAGAGTCCACAGTCAGCAGGCTGAAATTGCCTTCTCTGGAATATATTTGTTTATCAGAGGGAAGAATAAATAGTAGGCTACACTGTGGTGAAAGCTGAATCTCCTGAGAAGCCCTCAGTGTAGCTAAGGACATGCATAATGCATGTGAACTAAACACATCATCTACATTTGGGGATATTTCCAGCTCCAAAAGCTGCAAAGTTTTTCTGTTTTGTAACAGAAGTGAGGTTTGTAAGTTTTTCCCTGGTGGCACTGCCCAGCAAAGGTACCTCAGTTCCAGAAGGGTACCAGTGAAAGTCCAAACAATATCGATGGCACCATGGTACAAAATGGTACCATGCAGAACGTTGCCAAAGACAGGACACGAAACCAGAACAACTCGTACTCTCATCAGATATGAGAACTGACACTCACACAAGTGCTGCCACTTCTTCTGTTCTTGCCCAAACTCACAGATCAATCGGTTTCCATCCCATTTTCAGGTCTTTTTGAATAGATCTATTCAACACAGGGAAAATGACAGGGTTTAGTTCCACAGGGTAATAATTAAAAGTGAACAGTTCTACTATATGTGCCGAAGTGTTGGGCCAAATGCATCTCATTTTAAAGATAATTAATTACTATTAAAATAATAATAATAAAATAATAGTGCAGCAAATTTGAAAATCATAAGCCTTCCTCAATAGAAAAAGCTACTTTATAAATAAAAAAAGGAATTGTTTACATTTGGATTTTCATTACATAAAAGGCTTCCTATTTTAGCTTCTTTATAGTATAAAAATAGCACCAGGGTTAAAATCTGTTCTATTATATTTGTAGTAACAACAGTTCTAATTTCAGGTTGTCTTTTTCCTGAGTTACGTTTTTCTATATTTCCTTTTGAGAACTGTCCAAGATCACAGCCTTGAATCCAAAACTTTTACTGTTTGCTTGTAGGTCCAGTTCAAATCCCAGGATCAAATTATTTCCTGGAATTTAAACGTCTCTACAATAGATGAAATACAGATTTAAGAAGAAAAAGCATATTATTTAACATGTGTTTTTCTTTTAAAAATAAACAAAATTAAAAAGTAAATCTGAAATAATAACTTACATTGAGGCACATTTAATATCAGCTATTTTAATTTTTAGATAAATTATTTATATACTTTTCAAATGCTGCTGATATTGTAAGGTGAAGTAAGTGGCCTTGGGGAAGTTATTTTCCCAGAAGATGGACAGTTAAATGAGTAACTGAGCTCTACTTTGGGTAGTAATTTTTTCTTCTGTAGAAACACAGGGAAAAGAAAATTCTGTGTATATCTGTGTTCAATGAGTAGGTCATTTAACATTGAGAAACCAGCTAGGAGCTGAAAAAGCAAGAAAGTTTGTTTTCTTCTAATTTATAAATACAAATGAGGTGTGAGAGGCTGAGTCCTGGTAGCTCCAAAACTTTGGCAGATACATAGACAAGAAACAAGTGCTTCAGTTTACTGATTTTGAGAAAAACTTCCCTTTGGTCATGAATACATTCATTTTAATTGTCAAACATGCTTGTGTAAACTTACTGCTTCTTTCTGATGCATCTAAAGTATTTTAAGACAACTTTTAACTACTTTTAGGCTACTGCTTTTGTGACTTTTAAATTAAATTTCAGGTTTTATTCAAAAGCAGTTTCACCCCAACTGGAAATGAAATCAACCATCCTGTAAATTTCTAATATAATAAAAATAGAAAAAATTATAATCTGAATGAATGCCTACAGAGTTACAGAATAGTCTAAACATTTATCTATAAAGTCTTCTCTCCTAGAGCAGACACAACAAGCAAAATAAATCCAACACATGAAAATCAACATTTACAAGAAAGTATTTTAAAATTACAAATACAAAATGGCTTTTCTTTAAATCTGATGTTTTGGACTGTTGATGTACATCATGACTTTTAGCTATAATTTAAATAACTTAAATCAGTTCACACCAAATATTTCCCTTTACCCCAAAGGAAACACAGCAGCTATTGAAGAGGCAGGTAGAGCACTGCTACAGCACAGCAGCAGTGGCAAAGCTCTGTGCTCTGAGGGAAAGATGATTGGAATTTTATAACTTATTTACATTTCTCTATAACTAAGAAAGTGGAGAATAAAGTGCAGAAAATGTCATTTTCCCTTGCAACCACAAGAGGGGAGCCTTTTCCTTCCATAACTCAGGGAAAGTCTTAATAAACTCAGCACACGGAAACCATTGCAAGAGGGAAAGTCAGCTCCTGTGATTTAGCACAAGAGTTTGGAGTCATTTTCAAAGTCAATAAATACATACATACAGTCAATTAAAAAGAAACCAGCCAACTTATAACTGCACTAATTATTTATATATGCATGTTGAAGATTTACTGTTATAGGGCTTTTACCTGAAAAAATAGTTTATAGAGAAGTCTGCAGTGTTTTCCCTCCCTCGTGTGAGTGCACGTGTAAAACCTGCACCATTATTCAGCACATTATGGTCACTGGGGGAATCCAGGGGCTTCTGCTGAATGGCCAAATAATTCGAAGTCAAATCTTCAGTGACAAAGGATGGGCTTGCTGTAGACTGGGAGCTCATTAACTGTAGGCTCAAATGTCATGCCTGCTATTAAAAATCAACAGTTTATTGTGCATGTTGTTCTTCTCTTACATGGCCTGGTTAATTATTCGGTGAGTGAGACGTGCAGGAACAAGCAGGTGCTTTTCTCTTGGGTGTTACTGAGTCAGGGCTGGATCCATACGCACCAGGGTCACCTAAATCGTTCCATTGACCACAGAGGGCTCGGACCAGCCCTCAGCTGACCACTATTACAATTTTGCTCCCACATGCTAATCCCGGCATCACCAGAGAAGGCACCATGGCCATTGATGGCAGCATTAGCTGGCAAATTCTGTGTCCATCCTGGACCACATGAAGGTGCTAGGGTGGCCCTTTGGGTGGCAAAGGAAGACTGATGTTGAGCTAAAACCAGCACAGGCTCAAACCCAAAAGATGAGGTTCATGTGAGAACAGAACCTTGCAAGGCTAGAAAACCAGAAACGCAAGTGTTCCTCTGCTGTCATCTGCAAATTCACCTTTTTTACAAAAAAATCCACTTGTTGTAGGAAGCCTCAGGTAATTCCTGCCTAACTTCATCTAGCAATCAGTGCAGACTGCTGTGCAAGCCTTCCTGGCTGCAGGGCCAATGCCCTCATCCAGAGGGAGGTGAAGGAGGGTTAAATGGTGACTAACAGCTGCCCAGGAGAATGTGAAATTAAGGCCTGAGACGAAAGATGTTCCAGGGTGTGAATAGGAAACATTAAACATGAAAGAAGGAAGGAAAGCGTGAGCTATGATGTTTTCCTAATTCAGCAAATAGACTGGAACTCAGATACATCTTTATTTTCTAAACAGAAGTCCCAGCTTGACATTCATATTCCCGGAATCGTGCCCTTATCTCTGAAGAAGCCTAAGTTCAGTCTCTTCAGGATGAAAAGCAGTGAGAGTCTGATCCTGCACTGGTTCTTAGTCACACTGCAAACACGCTTCTTTCCAGCTCCAAAAGAGCAGTCTATTTTCCTTGAAAACTGAAATGCTCAAATCATATCAAGAGCTACTTGAACAGGCTCCTGTGAATCAGCAGCACTGCCCTGCCACAGAGCCGAGAGCTGCTGATGGTCCTTGGTAAACACCTGAAGTTCTGCGCTGTCCCCAAGAGCCAGGTCAAGGCTGGGACAATCCACCCCCCACTGTGTGGGCCCCCATCCCTCCTCCATGGAGGCAGGCAGAGGTTAACATGGCAGAGCAAGGGCCCATTATCCTCTCCAAAAGTCTAGGGAGGCTCTGGGCTTCAGCCACAAATTTGCCGCCTCTGGTTGTGTCGGAGCAGAATTTGGCCTATAGTGTTTTCACTCCAGCTGTGTCCCTGTAATACAATTATCTGGTGGCTGTTCAAGAGCTCTAGTGTGAGTATCTGGATATTATATACCTTTATTCTACTTGCAATTCAATCACTTGATTTTAAGGACAGTGTTTCTCCTCCCACTTTCCTGCTCCCCCCTGAAGCTGCAGAGTCAGAGAGCAGTTATGTTACCATAACATTTGATAAGCTCCATAAAAAAATCAGAGAACATGTTGTGCCAGAAGGGATACAATGAGATTTTCATCTATCACTCTGCCTTTGTACAAGGCAATTATCTACAGAGCACTGAACGCTGATGTAGCACTAATAGTCATCTCCACAATAGTCTGAGTCAAGCTGCGACAGGGTTCAGGTGATGCTGCCTCCACCATGACTATCTAATCCAAAGCCCATTACCTTTTAACATACACCGTTGGCTGCTAGAAAGACCAAGGTAAGGCACAGCTGGCTGTCAGTGCTGAAATATCTGAGACCTCTAGTTTTCACCGACTGAAATTTCAAGAGCAGAAATTGTCTGAAGTAGTTTAAGCAGTTTCTAGAAAGCCAGCTCTTGGCAAAAGCTGACTCTGCAGCCGTTTTGACAGCTTTACAACCTTTCACTGGGAACCCCGTTATCTTCTTACTGCAACATCATTTTTATATAGCAAACGGGCGTGGGACATCGTTCTGGCTGTGCACTGCACATGTACAGCCCTTTGTGTGGTATAAGCCATAAGCCTATGGATGAAGAAACAAGCTTTGATTGCTGGGTTGTCAGAATTCATGGCTTAACACTTACCCAAAGGAAGAATTATTTTTTATTACCAATATACTTTATTTTCAGAGAAGAAACTGCATATAGCAAAAAACCTTTGCTTGCAACAGGCCCATAGAAGAGAAAAATAATTGAGATCACGTTCTTTATTTATCACCAGAAAGGGATGAGGTTTTAAAGCAGTTTTGTTCTTTACAGCTGCTGTCAATTCTGACCTTCCCATATAACTCATCAGCAGTCTCTGATTCATACTCTTATTTCTCCTTCTTCAAATAAAGGGAAAGAAGTAATGAATTTTAACAAAGACATCTTATGCCTCAGAGTTTCTCAGAAATCTGAGTTAGAGTAGCACTAAGAAAAAACAAAAAGCTCCAAATAGTTTGAAAAAAGTTCTCATCCACACCACAGATCAGCTTTCATTTGCATAGCATTTCCTGCTTCATCATCCTACCAGTTCTCCAGTTATCTAGGTAGAAAGCACCTGATATAAAAAAATCCAAAGAGAAGAAATTTAAGAAGTTAAAATGTTTGAGGCTTCTTTAAACAAGTATCATAAAATAGTAATGAAATTATAAAAAAAAATAAATCAGAAAAGTTGACATGCTTTTCACCCATGTGGAATCCACCCCATCAAGAGGAGTATCTTTACTGGGAATGACTGAACCTCTTCCTTCTGGTTTTATAAATAGCATTTTTTTCTTTACCAGGGTACCCACTATTTCCTGCAACCCTGCATATGAGATAACTGAGGAGTGATCCAGCTTCAGACAGTGTCAAACAGAAAGAACTGTTTAGAGTACAAATGTGCTGGTCATTCACTGATTTACTTCTGAAAGCCAGGTTTCCTTTTAGAGGCATGACAGATCTTTATTTAAAAGTGTAACTTTATTTAACTTCAGTTATGAAAACCTTGGCCCTAAGACTTTGCACACCTCATGGTGCTGCACATTGATGATGACCAGATTTCAGCTGCTCTCCCGCAGCATTTCTCTTCCCCATGGCAATGCTGCTGAGCATCTCCCTTAATGAGTTACTTGGGTGAAAACAAGTTCAAGCTGTTGCCTAGTGAGAGGAGGTTAATCTGCTGTTACATATCAATCCTTCTGCATAATTAGTGACTGTCTCTTGATGATATAAATAGTATTATTAATTACACTGACATTAATACTGCCACTAAAATTATAAAGTTTCATTATGGATACAAATTGAGTTTGCTGCAGGATCACAAGTCATTAACAGAAGGAATTTGCAAATCAACCTTCTCTGCTTCCCTAAGCAAGACACAGACACGGACACAGAAATGCACACTACAGGGTTTTTTTTAGTTTTCAGTCCATCATCCCTTTCTTTCCCTGGACAAAGACTCCAGGCAGACCAACACTGAGATGCGATGCTCCACCATCACTGTAAGAGGATGCAACTTGTCTCTGTTTTGCCCATTGAAATCAAGTGAGGGAAGGGTTCACTCAACACAAACTATGAGACATTAAGAAAAACCAGAGTGCCGAATACCCAGTAGCTGTTTACATGCATTGCTAACTCAAGATTCTATTTAATTTGCCCTCAAGACACTTGTTGGTCCTATTCATTTGAGCAGACAAACAGGCCAGCAGCCAGTGTTGTAAAATCTTCCTAATTCACCTCCTTCCTTTTGTCTATTTCCATATGTTTAAATTCCCATAGGTTGGATAGATGCTGGAAAACCTTATGCCCATCTTTCCTACTCAAGCAAAGCAACGTCCAAGTTTCTATTGGCATAAATACCAAAAGCAAAGCTGCCTCCCCCTCCTCTTTGGTCACCTCAAGAAAAAAAAAAATCATCCCATTAAGATTGCTGGTTTATTGCATTGACTGTCAGGTCAGAAATTGCTGCTACTAACAATATTTCACTCTATTTACCAGTTTCTGCCTGTGGCCCTAATGGCACAAAGTGAACAAACTCTTTGGCACTTGCAGAGATTGGTGGGGTGGGTAAAACTGCACACCCTCAGAGAGAAACAAAGGAAATTCATTAATATCCATGTCTGCAGGGAGGCTGGGGTTCTGTTTGGATTTAGCCATTAATCTGTTTTCATTACTTTCATTAATATTGTCATCCATGCTTATTCTACTTTATACTTTACCAAATTAATTAGTGCTAAAGCTTAAAATGCAACTGTATAAAACATCTTACTAGGATTCAAGGTAGAAAAGAGATTTTAGAAGTAAAGTTTTCTGAAAGAACCAGTTCTGAAAGAACTAGTCGAGCAACATTCTTAGATGTTAGAAGCAAGCTGATCTTCAAAAAGGACTGTGATGTCCAGAATTTCTCATTTGTGAGGCAGATTAGAGAAAACAAAGTAAAACCAACAGATCTCTTTTTCTGGTTAGAAACTGTTTAAATAACATCTATACTCGGATAATATTTTATTTGGGAACATAAAACCACAAAGGACCCCAGACCAGTATAGAAATCAATAGATTGCTTTGCCTTCTGCCCAGGAATAACAGACCCCCAGAGCAAAATCCCCAGGGCCCTGCACGGCTGAGCGGGTTGGGAATTGCAGATGGAGCTTCCAGCCCCAGGTTGCCCCTGGCTCACTGCCCGGCTGGCATTAATCAGAGGCTATCACCAACCCTTCGCTGCTCAGTGACTCAGGGGTTGGTGTAAGCACAGACATTTGAATTCATGCGGCTCATAAAATAAAACTGTGCCTCTAATTACCATTTGCAAGCACACATTTTATCACAGGCTGTTAGGAGGCTGTAGATCTCGATGCAATGAACATGAAGGCAACAAATATTTGGGGGCTTTGGAAACCTCATAAAAACAAGGGTTTACAATCATATTTAATATCAAAATCTCAACCTTCAGAGATGAAAAATTGTGAGATGGGTAGTTAAATAAGGATAAAACCCTATACTGCATTTTAAAACCAGTTGTGCCTAGGAAGAATCAAATTAGAATTTGTGAGGCCATTCTACCAGAAGAATTCACCACATGTTTGAACTATTAATGAAACATTACAACCATGAGTTGCTCGAGGGGGTGAGGGAAAGAAAAAGAATAAAACCAAAAATGTTTCAAGGAGAGCTAAATGCATAAATTGGCATATTTATACCCATTTCAATTCTTTTTATATTTCTGAATCAATTCGGTTTTCTTAAAAAACCAACAGCAGCCTCAGAGAGAGCTGCAGATGCTCAGCGGGTTTCAGGCCGTGGCACAGGGTCGGTGGGTATTGCCTGGGCGCGTGTCAGTCTGGGTGAGCATCAGAGGAAGGGAGTGGGGGGACTGTCCCACGAGGACTCTGTGGAAACGCCTGTGTCCTTCCCTGCCCTCCCGTCCCCACACTGCCCTCAGACAGTGGAACTGCTGCTTGCAAAAAACATTATCATCACCTTTTTCACCCGCAGGACTGCGCTGCACAGCCTGCCCTCTGAAACACTCTGACTAATTGGGAAGCCACCATCCACAGAAATCAGCTGCTGCCTTTTCAAGAGTCCCCAGGAAGGCAAGTGTCCCTCTGATGAAGGGGAAGCAGCTTTATTTTAGCTCCATAAGAAAGCTGGGCTGCAGCAAAGCTGTGCACAGCAGCGTGCAGGTTATCCGTCCCACACGGCAGCAATACGGGGCACTGGCAGCACTATGGGTATTTCCATACTAGCACCACAGCACAATCTGCTAGGAAAACTGGGGGAAAACTGAAAATGGAATAAAGAAACAAAACAGGTGTTTGAAAATACTGTCAGAAACACCTGAATTTGAGCAATTACCTACTCTGGCAAAATTAATACTGTAAAAATGATCTTTGCTTACAGTAATGCTATTTCAATGCTGTAGATCTCACCCAGAGGCTCACAAGCCACGCTCTTGAAATTAAGAGGAGATGTGACATTTATCTCCAAAGACAGAATTTAGTCCTATCATATTAATGCTTTAGTATAAGTGATTGTATAGTCTATCTCCAATTGTGTATCAAAATGAGCAACAGTTTTTACTGATAATGCACGTGAGCGAGTACAAATGTATGTGTAGCGGCACTTTAAACCATAAAACAGCTGAGCTGGATGGCAATGTTGTGGCATCGCAACCTCAGGAGTTGGTTTTGGGTTTTTTTTAAAGAAAACAAAGATGAGAATTATGATCTTTGCAGCTTTAATTTAACACCTTATACCCCAAAATTACAATATTCCCATCTGGAGTCAAACAAGAGGTCTGTGGCATAGCCAGACACAAGTCCAACTTGACTTGTTTTCTTGCCCAACTTTTTTTTCTTCTAAGCACAAGAGAAGGTCCTGTCAGCTCCCTTGAGTTATGTACCCACTCTCAGGTACACAGGTCACCAGCAAGGTGGGAATCTGGCACCCACAGATCTGCTGTCGCTTCCAGTGCAGCAGCTTCCCTGAACACAATCCAGAGCACGCGGTGCCCTGGCCAGGCTGAACGGAGGAGTTCCTCCTTCACCATCCCCAAAACTACACCAAAAAACCCCCAGGACAGGTTGCATTCCAAACAGAAGACAGCTGGCAGTCTTTGACTTTGAACCGCCAACAGCCCTGTGTTTGTTAGGATATTACCTCAAGCTAATCTGTTAATTGGAGTTAAGTACTCCGAGATGTTATACATCCCTCTTCTCCTAATGAAGAGGCCACCGCTGCCACCAGCCAGGCTCCGCACATGGTCCGCTCACAGTTCCCTGCCCCTCCGATGTATTCAGAATTACAAGCTAAGGAAAGCAAGAGGACTTTGATTGAATCCAGAGGATATTCAAACCCAAACACTCAAGCACTATGAAGCCTTTGGATGCATGGGGGTAGGGAATTGTAAAACTTTATTACTGAACCAAATCTTGGAGGTTTTATCCTGTTTGGTGCCTCTTGCCTATGAGCTGGAGTTTGGCAAGAGTATGCAGCAAGTCGCCAAGATTTCCTTCATTACCGCAGAACCTTGCAGAGCAGGCATTGGCCTGGAAAAGGACTTCGGGTCCCAGCGGCTGTTAGTAATAACTGATGGCAAATGATTGATCTGGCATGTAATTATTGATCATAAAAAATAATGCCATCTCACTGCTCATTTAAGAGGCTTTTCATCCATGGTTTAAACAGCTCCATGCACTGGTTATGATTATTACTAACATGTTTGGGGAGCAGGAAAATTTCACTGCTAGGTGAAATAATTTGCCCATCTAGTTGTCAGCAGCCGAGCTAAAGGCAAAGCCCCAGACTGGCACTGCTGAA
>NW_010286225.1:22357-23369 GCF_000700745.2 Antrostomus carolinensis
TCCCTCTGTGGGAGCCTCTGTTCTCAGACCTTCTATATCACATTTCATAAATATTTTAAGCAGTGAGACTCTTAGCCTACAGTGCACTTAAAGGCATTCAGAAGCTGTCAAGAGATTTCCTTCCCCTCACTGCCTCCTCTCAGACTTGACTGTGATCTGCATCTTGCAGATTTTCAGCTGCTTTGATCAAATACTTACACTATCCATCTCTGCACCAGAACTGAGGCCTTGGCTCATAATTTGACTGTCAGTTTTGTCTCCTATTTTTTTTCCCCTATGAAACTTACTATCTCTTTTCATTGATTTAACTTATATCGTACTTTCAGTTTTCTTTCCCACTGTTATTTTAATAGCATTATTGATTCAAATAGATGCAATAAATCCTTTTCAAAGAAATATGATTCTTGTTTAAGATCAAATCAGAATGCTGATCCAAGTTAAGTGTCTTAAAAGCTGTGGTTAGGATCCCTGGACAAAAATCCTTTTTTATTGTGTCAGATTCTGATCAGAGATTTAATGAGAATTGCATGGTACTAGACAGGACAAATTTGGCCTTTAATATTTACAGTTCTGCAATAAATCTTAGCAGTTAGTATTTAAATAGCAGTAGCAATAGCCACACTGTTAATTACTGTGAAACCTTCAGGTACCCTCAAAACCTTTAACATAGGATAGTTTTCTTATAACAATTATTTTTTAACCTTGATGGTGTGGATAAAAACATAAATAAAATACTAAAAATACCTCTCCATGAGAACATCGATGTTATTTATTCCAAGCCATCCCATGTCTGAAAACCTGAAAGCTGATGTCCATGTGCTTTAGAGTTACATAATTTCCATATATATTTGAATTTTATATACAGGCTACATTAGATTGCCAATACTGAGCCTTGCAATGATAGGGATACGAGATGAACCTGTTATAGCAAAAAGGCCAGGAGAGAGTCT
Source organism: Antrostomus carolinensis (assembly GCF_000700745.2). NCBI lineage: Eukaryota > Metazoa > Chordata > Aves > Caprimulgiformes > Caprimulgidae > Antrostomus > Antrostomus carolinensis. The sequence continues at coordinate 23,308 of NW_010286225.1, forward strand.
GCCCTGACTCTGTAACTAACAAGCAATATCCATTGCAATGATGCAGCAAGCATTGCTGGTAG
>NW_010286225.1:23404-100914 GCF_000700745.2 Antrostomus carolinensis
GGAAAGAGGGAATAATCTGAGGAAGAGAAACAATTTCCAAAACATCCTGCTTTCTTGGGATGCAAACCCATTCAGAGTTCAGAAACGGATGTTCTGGGCAACAAATGCAACCTGTAAAACAGGGAAATTGCAAATGACCCCACTCACAAAAATGCCATAGTGTTTCATTAACGAATGCCAGGACAGCTCCTCATTTTCCTTCTGACAGTCCCCAGAGGGAAAGTCTTCCGGAGAGGCAAAGTCAGGATTCAGAAAAAATGTTTTTGAGAACATTCTTGTTGGAGAAACTAATTAAACCTGCAAAAACCTGCTAGCACAATCTCTGTCAAATGGTTAAAGTAGCACTTCCTTCACTGAATACCTCTTTAAGCACAAAATAACTTAAATCTACACCTCTCATCCCACATCAGGCTTGCACTGCATTAATTCATTGATATTACTCCCAAACTTAGAATTAGGACCCTTGAGCTCCTGTGCAGTTTAAACACTAACCTACATACCAAGTTTTACCTGGACTCACCCCAAACTAAAAGAACAATACTTTTTTTTGGTAGCACACTTAACAACATGCTTTTTTCCTGACTGATTTTCTGCATTTATCTATGTAAGTATGAGGTCTTATTATGTTGTTTATAAAGATTAATGACTGTAAGGATACTCCAAAGACTTTTTCACTACTTGTTTCATTTTGCCCCGATACATCCAAGTGAGGCATGTGCTTAAAACATTAAACACATAGATCCACTGAAGCCAACAAACCTTCCTGCATGTGTAATGAGAGGCATACGATAAATGCTTTGATGAAATAGGACTGTTTGTTGGGGGGTTTAAAATTATTTTAATTTATTTTTTTTTTTAATTTTATTTTTACAATGAATAAGTTATAGCTTGTCTTCACCCTCTTCCAGATTGCCATAACCCATCCTGTGGATCAATTTTGTGTCTGGTTCCCCCTTGTCCTTGTCAGGAGCTCCTGTTGTGCAGCCCCAGAAAACAGGGCAAGCAAAGCAAGAGGCGACAGCACAGAGCAACACAGGTTAGAAGGAAGAAGACAGTATTGATCGTTAATGCATCAGCAAGACACAAAGGGCCACCAATTTGTGGTTCAGTGAAAGTGTTCAATCCTTTCACTTTTATTCCCTGTGAGCATCTTCCTTTTCCCTCCTCCACTTCCTTCCTTTACCCACTGCTAAGGCTTTCAGAGCCATAAATTCACTGGTATGTGTTTGAACCCATCATTTATACAGGGTGATAAATGGCAGCATCATCATTTGCAGATGCAAAAGTTCACCACAGAAATGTGGGCTGGGATTCGATATTTGATACTGCTGTGCAAAACTTTGCCTCATTTCTACTTTATATTGTACATTACTTGAAGTTACTTAGATGGTGAATCAGCTCCCCTCAGCCTTTAGATGTAGAATTTTGTGGGTCAATGAGTGACTGTCTCCAGAGAGCCCAAGACAATTCATTTCTTTAATGCAATGTGCCTTAGCATGGATAGGGATGTTCAACTCTGAAAAGTAGATGGGAGCTGGAAATCAGAACCACACAGCTCTATATCTATGAGAAGCTGAAACATTTTCTTTCAAATGTGGGGGTTTTGGTATTTGGTTCTTTGCTACAAAGCAATAAACGCATCCTTTTCGCAACCTGAGGTTAGGTAACTGCCAAACATCAAAGATCAGGATTTGACACAAGAGTAGATTGATACTAAAGATTTCTAACGTCAGAAAGAACAGTGCAAGCCGAATTCTATAAAAAGTGGTTTTAATTTCCCTCTTAAAACATATAGTTTACTAACAAAGCTAAGGTTTTACTCTATTTGGAAAGCCATGTGATATACTAGTCAGAGAACAAGAGATTCTCTGCCCTCTCAGGCAGCAGCAGCCCCCAGCCAGGCACAGCCCCAGCCCAGGTCCACTGCCTGGAGAGTTACACGAGAGAGGAAACCCAGCTTGGGTTACAAGAAACAGGCTGAGCAGGAAGACAGAGAGAAATACTGGTTTTGCCTTGTAAACTAAATAAATTTGGTAGCTGGAGAATAAGAGACAGAAGTCTAGCATTGGTGCTTTTACACTTCGTGTTTTGACCATAACACACTTTTTAAAAAAAGTTTTAGATGTTTTATAATTATCTGAAACTTTGAGAAAGTGATCTGAAGGAAAATCACTCGGAATTGCAATCAAAACTCTCAGGCTCAGACTTGTACTATGTGGTTCAAATGTCAATGTTATTATAAAACCAAGATTTTCAAACTTTCCTTGTGGTTTCATGGGATCATTTGAAGATATCTAGGAAGCCAGGTTTGAGAGACCATATTTTACTCCATGCTCCTGTATACAGACAGACACCTCTCAGCTCTGCCATGGAGAGGAATGCAGAGCTGTTTGTCTGCCACTCGCTTATAAAACAACCAGTATTTTTAGAAATCTCACTCACAAAAAATGTTGCTCCTCAACTTGTGAGAAACCAAAAGATATCAGCATCTGGAAGCTGCCCAGAATGAAAGGAGGAATTGGCTTCCCTAATGCAAAGAAAAAGCTTTTTAACAATTCCATTCCAGTACAGACCAAAAGCAACTGATAAACCAGATCACATTAAATCACTGGCTTTAGGGTTGTGCCTGCAGGGAGTATAATATACCGACTTTGGGCTGAAAATATCAACACTTTCTTTTTTTCTTTCTTTCTTTCTTTTTTTTCTTTTTTTTTTTTTTTAATCTGAAGGAGGCAGAGGGTAAAGGGTGTTTTGAGAAAATATTTTACCATGCACTGGCAATTTAATTCCCTGTCATGCAGATACGGGGAGGGATTGGAAGGGTTAGGTGCAGGGAGATCTTTATCATTTCCCATCCCTGGTTCCACGCCCACCCCAGGGCAGCTGAATTACGAAATCTCTCATTTGTTATAAATTTCGACCTTCTGTTTTTTCTGTTGCTCTCTGTAGCACATAGAAGCATTTTAATGTGTGTAATCCTTAAATGTCAGTATAATGGAAAGCAGATGAGTCTTTTATGACAGCAACTTTTCACTCCCTTTTCTTGCTAAAACTATGCAGCGGGAATAAAAAAAGATTTAGTGGGTGAAAATTGTGGTCTAAATCAAACAGCACACTAGTTCTGCTTGCTTTAGCCATGTGAGGCACAGAAGGGTGTTAAGGCATCAGTCTCCTTTTGGCCTGCTCTGATGCAACCAAAACTGATGAAGTTGAATGAGAATCTCTTGTTAGCATTGCCTAATCATTCTGCTAGTTAAGCTTTGTTATTAACTTAATTATGTGGTGCTGTTACCTGCTACAGGACTCCCTGGGTGCTGCACAGGACACTTCAGATGAGTGACAGTGCATGAGCAGATAGTAATGCATTGCAGGGTGTAACAGTGTGAAGGAAAAGCAATTTTTATCCTGTTCCTCCTCCTACTTCCCCTCCAGAATTTTGTATGTGGCACTTGCACAGCCTGCAGAAGGAGCCAAAGATTTAATGAGCATTTGAAAGTTAAATAATTTGTAGATGTGACTGTTTTGAAGCCTCTGTTTGCAGAGAGCCAAAAAAAGATATGTCTCTGTAGATGAAGCTGAACCAGTCTACGCTTATCCAAAAATCTCTTCAGAAAGTATGGGACATGCCAATTGAGACAGATATGCACCATGTTTAGGAAGGCCACTGTCAGAAGATATGTTCTTGTTACATGTGCAAATGGATAAAGATATCTGTAATTATGAGGAGAGTATAAAACAGCATTTAAAAGGTGGACTAAAGTTATTGTAAGTATAAAACAAAAATAAATGAGATTATCCCTTGTCCAAATAAAATATTTAAGAAGGTAAGCTAATGATCTTTCTTTTACCTTAGATCAAAAGTAACTTCTTTTGAGAGTACTGTAATTCTTTAGTTTATGTTTTGTTATTCAATGTTTTTCACTGAGGAAAAAAAAATCTGTAGCTTTGCAGGATGTAAAAGCTTATCTCAAACTGTCAAATGGCATCTGGACATCCAGTGTGAAGTCTACCAATATCTGAATTTCTGTATATCATCTATCTACTACACAAGTAGATGAAACATATTTGCTTTTCACCCTTTTGAAAACTTCTTTTCAAATATTTAGGTGCTTTATCACACTATCATTCAACTGTATGATAGTAAAGCCTTAAGGTATTACTCATGTTGGGCTGGAGGCAGCACAGAACTCTAACTTTAAAGCAAACCTGTAAGTAATACAATTAAAACAAAAAAAACCCCCCTCACAACCCTCCAGAAACATATAAAGCCTGATATTGTCAGCTTAGCCCTAATCACAGCAAAATGCAAGGTAACCCTCTCAGTAGGCCAGATGCTGACTCGTGAGAGTCATCTGGGATACTTTCTCCTGGCTGGACTAAGTTCCACTCCTGTGGATGCAAGGACAACTGCCTGTGGTGAGCACCCATGGGGAGAGAGAGCTTCAGCTGTACCTTTCTCATATCCAAAGACCTCTCTGGCTCATCACAAGAGGTGAGATGCAGAAGGTAGGTAGAGCTGCCACTATTTTAGGATCTAAACTTATATCCCTTTTTCAAAAATTAATGGGATATGCCTCCAGTTGTTACATTCATTAGTAAAAATGGGAATGGGCTCCTAAATCATGAGTAACCTTTTAAAATTCAACTCTGAGATGAAGATCATTTTGCTGCATAAAAACAAGTGACAAGCATCTGCATTAATGGGCTCTAAAGTTCTTTCCTAACTGATAAAAACCAGCTCTAGTTTTCCTGACTGTTCCAGAGCAAGGCTGCTTTGGCCAAGGAGCAAGATCTCAGAACCTGAACTTGTGGATGTTTAACATCTGTTAGAACTAGACTTGAGCTGGTAATAAGCTGTTTAGGCCTTATCCTTCTGGAGCTCATCTGGCTTTGATCAAAGGATGCAAGATTACTGCCTAGGAGATGCCTCGTCTGTGTAAGACAAAGTCAGAGGCAACTAATCCTGATTAAACTCCCCCTAAATCTACCACTGAGGAGGATCATCTCTCCGTGATTCAGAGAGATCCTCAAGCACCAATAATGCAACAAGTCTCATTTTGTTCTCTTCTGACCAGGTCACTTACCCTTACCACTGCTGTTTGGGCAATAAACTACCCATAAAGGGCTTCAGGCCACAGATTTCATCACTACCTCACAACTATAGCACCCAAACAGACATATAAACACTCCTGGCCCAGAAAATAGGATCTTCAGATTTCAAATGTATTCTGAAATAAAAGCAACAAGATTGGGATTTGATCCTGGGTTTCTAACCTGTCTTTTCACCTGCACTCACATAAGACTTCACTATGCAGAAGAGCAGTTGTGTTTCCCAGACTTAGTACCTTTTCAGCAACGTAAGGTGAAATGACACAAAAATAATCCTTAGTTTTTCTACAAGCTTCAAAAGCCATTTCGAAGTTATGATCTTTAAAAAGAACCAGACAGGAGCTGCTTTGTCTATGCACTGCATGAGGGAAAACCTGCTCAAAGGCCTTTGCCTCGCACCAGTGACATCCTGCCACACCGGGGCAAGAAGCGTTTAGAGGCCAGTTTGCAGGGTCTTCCCTGCCTCTGGGCTCAGGTACAAAGAAATGACATTCTAATTACAGCAGCCCTTCCTTCAAACGAACTGGACTAAACCTGGATGGGAGACACTAAGGCAACATGACACACAGCCTGGGATTCACAGGCTGCATGCAGCCCTCACGTGGGGCCGCAGCCTGAAATCCGCAGCAAGGTGACGCTGACACGGGGACTGCTCAGTAATCCCAGTCCTCAGCCCCGTGAGTGGGCAGAGCTGCCAAGGTAGAACGATCTGTTTGCCCACAACCTTGTTAACCACCCAGTGTGGGACCCTGGAGAGATGTTGTGGTCTCTCAGCTCTCCGATACACCTGACCACACATCTCATGTTTCTCCAACACCTAAAAACTTTGCTCTTAGATCCATAGGCTCAGTGAGGTGATGGGGATATTGCATGATTCTCAGTCAGACTTCTAACAAGGTCACTGGATGCAGATGGACTCTCTTCTTCCCTCTGGACTAACTAAATATAGACCTGGCTGCTTGCTGTTGCTATACAAAGGTCTTCAAAAACTCTCGCTGAGGTGGCTGAAGCAATCTGGCAGTCCCAAAGGGGTTGCTGTGAACTCTATGCTTGTTTCCTCTAAGGCCTGCCACTTTACGTGTTGTTAACCAGTTACTAAGTAAAACGCACACTTACTTATGAGCTGTTTACCCAAAAGAGCTAATGAAACCACTTTAGGAGGTGGTTTAACCCTTTAGGGTAATCATCTAAAGTAGTTGTAATTAAAAATCTGCCTGTAACTGAACAAATCGGCATCAATACTTCAGACTTGGGGGGGAACAGGAGTCCCCTGTTACTTGATAATTTGAAGGCGGCTGACAAACGAATGTCAGAAAGTTGACTAGATGATCTGACCAACACAGCACATTTTTCATTTACCCTGCCTTGTTTATGAATAAGATCTTCACAGTGCTGAGCCTCCTAAAGCAGCAGCATTATTCAGCTGCACAATTGGAACAAAACAACAAACAGTTCAAACTAATTCTGTATAAAGGCAGAACAAATTGCATCATTTGCAATGCAAATGTGATTTCAAGCTTCATTAGCATCTTCTTTAAGGTCTAGTGCCTCACTAGCAGGATAGAGTGATGCTTCCCAACCTGCTAGACGTGTGCCAAACACCCTGCCACTCCTTAGTTTCTTCTGTCAGATAATAAAAGAGGGGAACACAACAAGCATCAACAGCAGTAACAGAGCCTGCTTTGCTCTAATTTGGAACTAAACCCCAAAGGGTAGCTTTCACTTTAGTGCAGTAAATTCTTGATGAACCCAAACGTTACCATTTATTCTGCCTTTGCTTAAATAGCTTCCATAGCAGAGAATGTGGATGGAATTGTGTATTAATTTCCTCAGGAACAACCCAGACCCCTATGATCTTTCTCCTATTCTCAGGACTGCAAAAGAAATCAGATATTGAGGGAAAAAAAATTAAAAATGGAAATATGAAAGAGCAGCTCCAGGATTTGACTGCTCCCACCCTGTTCTGCTTTTCTCCTGTGCACCCCTTGTGCTTACAGCACAAAGGCCAAATTCAGCTCCACCACATGGCAGTCACAGTGGGGTTACAGACCTGGGACCCGAGTTGGGATGGGAACACCAAAAATGCATGGTAATTGCACTGCATTGGTCCAGACTTCTCAACATACATGGGTGACTGCATGGGAGGACACTTGGTGGCTATATAATATACAATCCATTCAATACTGAGTTACAACATTTAATGGAAGATACAGGAACAAACTAGTGATAGATATTTTGGAAACACAGTATTTAAAGGCTACTTACAGGGGTAATTATACTGGTTATGTTGATTTGTGAATTCAAGCCGATATGATTACATGAGAGTAGCCTTAAACCTCCATGTAATAGGAATATTTTCATGGATTTACTTAACTTCATTTACATGACTGGAAAACTCTTCCCTTGCAGGCAAGCCCTCCAAGGATGGTTGAAGGGTACGGAAACATCAGTGTTTTGACATAGCAGTCCACTAGAGGTCCTGCTCAACTCAAAATGATCTAAACCTCCCTCAGTTAAATGTGATAAAATGCAAATGAAAACATGCCCAAATTGTGCACAGACTGGATACATAGATGCATATGCTAAATTTAGGAAATGCAAATATGCATCTGATTCATATGCCCACTGACTGCCAGTACAGGAATAAATCAGTTAATTAGCTCAGGCCAAAGCAGCTACAAGGTAGCCAAAACACTGACTGTTGACCAGTCCCTGTACATAATCACACCAGCTGCACGCACAATTGAATAAACACCTTTTATCAAATCAAACTCTGAAATATTGAAAAAGAAAGCTGAATGCCTGGTACCATGTTTTGTCTTAAATAAAAATCTTACCTTGGTTTGAAAGAACATTTTGCCAAGGTTCAGCACAGGACTAGTGAGAACCCATCTGGCATTTGGGAGTCTTGTGTGAAACTGTGTGCAAATAGTGCATCTATTAGGAATTAGACACTGGCAGGAAGCGAGATGTGAAAATCACCCTCTGCTGGCAATCCCAGAGTAGCTGGGTGCGAGTAGATAGTTGATGCCACCAGCTAAAGCAGAAGGTACCTTCAGTGAGGCTGAAGCATGCAAATAAAAAGCTGGGTGCACAGCACACCAAGAGCATTTCTGAGAGAACAAAAAAATGAAGAACAGGGAAATAAAACACGGATTATACACACAGACCAATACATGCCCTTAGGTGGCCTGTTGGACTTGGATCAGCAGGGCTGGAGTTCAGCCACCTTAGGAGCTGATCTGTCCCCTTTCAGCCATCCACTTTTTGGAAAAGTGACCCGTGGTTGTTTTTATCACGGGGAGCTGTGGAAAGCCAAGCAGGCAAATGGGGTGTGTGGCAGAGGACAGGGGTGTGAGGGTGCTGCGAACACACAGCAGTCAGTCACTGCTCTTTCAAAGCCCGCTTTAAATCTTGCTCTGACAATCACTGAGCAGAACAGCCTTACTCAGCTCCTGGTTTGCTCTTTGAGTCATATCTTTTTATTTTATTGACAAAAGCAAGTTTTCCACCTTCTCAGCACTGCAGAACCAACACAGGGAGCAGATTCCCCTGCGTGCATCATGAAGACACAGCACAGCTCTCGCTGCCAGTAGCTTTTTCTGAGGAATGGCAGATGCAGATAAACAAATACCAGCTGGTAGAAAAATCAAGTCCTGATGTCTCATCTGAGGCTTAATTTTTACCTTCCCATTTGAGAGGTCTCCTTTAAATCAACACAAGAGGCCTTCCAAAGCTACACACATGCTAGTGCTCTAAAAACTTCTATAATCATATCTTGTGAACAGACATGAGTCACAAGTAAAATTCTGAAAGCTAAAAAGGCCTTAAAATTAATCCAAGTAATCATCACATTACCATCAGCGCTGCCTAAATCCTTCCTTTGACATTTTACAGATAGAGATAAGGGATACAGAGTCCAACTGGCCAAGCTACCTTAACCTATAGATGGGGATACAGGAGAAGAGCAAAATAATCCTCTCCTCTTCTACTTTCAAAGCATTCACTTAGCCTGTTCAAGTCAGCTATGCCCAGAGCTCCAGAGAGTCTGCAAAGCTGTGGTTACAAATCCAGCTGCAGCCCAGGACATGGTTTTATGCAGGGTTTTGGCATGGCCTTGGTCTTCTGCAGGAGCCTCTATATCAGAAACATCCACTGCCTTTCCATCTCTTGGTGATAGCAAATCATATCCCAAGCAGGGGAACATCATACAGCAGAGTCAAAACAAAACAAATAGCAGGAACTGAGAAGGACAAAGGCCAGAAATTTATCAGTTTTGAAGTTTTGTTTGCAAAAACTCAGGAAAAAGGTTGCAGAGAGAAGAACCCTATTAAGCTGAGCTGACCTGAACAAAGCTCAGCGTCTACAGGCAGAAAACAAAAGGAGGACAAGGGAATTGTTAATACTAAAACCACAGCCCTCAGAACTGGAGGTGAGTGAATACAAGGCCTGCAGCAAATATGGGAAAATTTGAGATTCAGTAGGTGCTGCTCTACCACACAAAGTCCTTGCAATCTTTTTATGATAGAAAATGAGTTCTCTCATATATTGCTTTGAACTTCCATGAAGTATCAATGTGAACACATTCCATTGCTCCATGAAGTGCCATGGAAACAGGTCACAATCTTCTTGTCAGATCATACCTAGAAGGCACTATACATAAACTCCCATCCATTTGCATAGCCTCCATTACCATAGTAACTTATCCTTCTGTTAATACTACACGGTATCTTCCTTTATTCAAGGGAAGAACAGTTTTCTCCATGATCAGCACTCAAGGTTACTGCACCATTTTCACAAGTGATTTCAAGAGCACACCACAGCTTGCCAAATTCTGCATTACTAGTGATGCCTGCTGATTACTTTGGCCTGGGGTAGAAGCAGGGAATGGAAGCTCTCCTCCAACAGGGCATCAGAAATAAGACTACACTGGAGCACAGAAAAGAGCAATATTAATTCTTGCTTTTTGTTCCATCTCACACCAAATCAATTGCTCTAAATGCTGGGGTTTTTTCCTAATCCCTAAACTAGAAAAAAAAAAAAAAAGGCAAGAGAATCTGAGTCCAAAGAGATGCTGCAGGCACCAGTTGCTGCACATAATCACTGAAAGCTATAGCACTGTGAATATATTTCTGGTTATGTTTCAGTTCTTCATTATTAAAAATGGGCTGCAGTTGATTCATAGTTTTGCTGCAATCAGCTGAAACCCAATTACCATCACAGCACAAACCACTTCTGATACGGACTCTCAGACTGCCAGGAAGAAATACCGCTGTACTTCTAATGCACTAATCTTCCCCAGTGGCAAATACAACTCATTTGTTTACACAGTTTGGGAATTTTCTACTAAACTTTGTACAAACTAAAAACTACATGTACTGTTATACAGGGTCTGAACTACTCAGTGGAGTTATATTTTTCCTTTTCAGAGTACTTTAATTTGACATTGACCACGGCACTGTTACAACATCACCAAAACATAAATCTTTCCATTGCAGAAAGGAGACTGCTCCTGGCCTCCTGAAGAAGAATCCACATGGCCCTTCCATAGCCCAGCTTCACTCTGCAGATCCAAATCCTGCTCTTTCTTGGCTTTCTTTCATCTTTCAAGTCAAACCTGTTTTCACAAGCCCAACAACTTTCTTTAGAAACACTGTGGGGTAGCAGCAAAGTGGGGAACAGCGTTTATATTTTTGCCAGACATTCAGCATTAGCAGCGTGAGCAATAATGGCTTGTTACTCCCTCTCTTTTTCCTTCCCTCCCTCCAACCTGTCACTTTTCTTTGGGATTACCCACACAATGAAACAGGAAATGACTTTCATTTTCCCTGAATATTAGACAATTTCTCCATGCATGTATTTCCAGTGGATTCTTCCTACAGAATTCCAGCCCAAAGCATCACAAGAATCAACAAGTCATTACACCAGTACTGTGTTCTACCTCCAACTATAGGCAATTTGCATCCGCTACATGTATATATTCATGCCAAAATACAGCCCAGGTTAAGAAAAAAGAGAGCATTTGTGCACCAATTGAAGTTCATGGTGCAGCACACAGAAGCACAGGGAAAGGGAATGGCAGAACAGAGTTACTAAGAAATGGGCAGCAGGAGCCCAAGCATAAACCCACAACCTGTCTTTGTGTTTCTGTCCTTCTTTAGAGGTTGTCAGTGAAGTCATATCTCCATTGGCAACATCACAATCATCTCCACAGCAACAAATGTGGTGCTGCAGAACACTGAAATACCTATTTTTAAAAAGGTAGGAGGAAAACACAAATGTGGAGCATGTAGGGGTTGAACAGCCACACAAGTCTAATGACTATAATGGGAGGTGCATAAAAATACTCACTGAAAAAGAAGCAGAGCAAAATCAGCTTCTGAAAATTTCTCCAAGTGTAACACCTCCTGGACCCCTCATTATATTTCACGGGCAAAGACAGCAAAGTCTGAGAGGCAGCAAAATTCTCCTGCAGCTGGTGTCATTGCTTCTCCCCCAGGATGCTCCCCAGTGCCACGAAGCCAAGCAAGGCAGAGGTGCTGCACGACCATGAATGAAACACCCATGTGTGACTCACGTAGTAAGAGAGACCAGTTTATGAAAGGACAAGTGTAAGCTGGTGTTTTACACTGTGTTAAACTGCAGTTACTTCTGAGAGGAAGACCACTTTACCCTTAAAATCTCCCAAGAAGGATCTGCAACCATAAAATGTAAGGGGATTAAAGTGAGAGGAAGTTTATTTTCCAAGTCTGACCTAGATGTAGCCAAAATGTTGTAAGAAGCACTGCCATTAATTTTGTTTAGCTGTTGCTAAAAATCCTAGGAAATTTCTGTTAGGATTTGTATCATCCAAGGTTATGAAAATCGCTGCAAGTATCACAAAATGTAGCAGCCCTCTCCAAGGCTGCAGTGCCTCTGTTTGCAATGCATTTAATTCTTCCGTTTCCGAGACAATTGCCTTTAAAAGTCTTTTTGTCACAAGGTTCAGTAGGGCTTCCCACAAAAGGCACAGAGGGATGCACCTTGTTCTCCTTCATTCTCCCCTCTGCCATTCCTGAACTCTAAATAATGCTCTTGCTCATACATGAAGAAAGCAAGCAGGACCCTCGTAATCAGCAAGTGCATCACTGGATGGAACAGGTCCTTCCCACCACACCTGACACCATTTACTTACAAAAAGAGCCCAAATGCTTGAAAAATAAGAGCATGGGGTAAGAACAGATTTGGGTAAATGAGTAGTGGTGACCTGCAATGTCTCCAAATCCCTTATATCCCATTCTAGACAACATTGCTATTCACGTTTGTGAATTGCAAATTGTAATCAAATTTATGCAGAAGAGAATTCTAAAAAGGTGAAAAGCTATGTTTAGAATTTGTATAGCATCTGTATACTGTAAATATTTTTAATTGGTGCTATGAATTATGTTTAATGCTGCTTGTGCTGTGCATTGCATATGTTTTGAAATCAGTAGTTTATCACTGAAACTGGCTGATGGTTTCCACTGAACGCACACTAACAAGAACTGGGATATGAGAGTACAATAAATACTGTAGAATAAATGGGAATACTTTTCACTGCAGAAGTAATATATCTTTCTTCAAAATGAGCCTCTCTCCTCTGCGGCTCGACAACAGAATTTGATTGTCTTCAGCCTATCTAGAGGAGAAAAAAAAACCCTCAGAAAATGCCAATTTCTCAAAAAACAGAGTAATGTATCAATTTTATGAAACATTTAATCTGGAAACATTTTAGACCCTGGTAGAACTTTCAGAGAAACCCGTGAAATATTTGCTTTGCTGGCCACGGGTGTCTGGAACCCCAGCCTAGATTCCTTTTCTCTCTGGATCAGCCTAAATGAGTGCCCATGCTCTGGGAAGCTGCCCTTTGCCAAGCAGGTAGGTCTCCAAAGTTTTGAAAGGCTTTCAGCCTCACCCTAAGGCACAGTTCTAACACTTTTTACACCACAGCGAAAATATTTTTTCAGATGGGAAATCAATTTCCTTCCCAACTCCATTTTTAAACAGCAAGTCAGAACAAAACCACCTACTAAATGCTTCCTCCATGCTTTTAGAAGTTTCTCTTCCTCTGCACATTTTAATAACTACAATTCAGATGTGCATAAAAAATTAGAAATAACAAGATAATGGCATAAGACTGTTCTGCTGCCTACAAGAAAAGAGAAGGGCAGTAGAGAAAGACTCCCTTGCATGGATGAACCCAGAAGACCATTAATCCCACCCAAATCAGGACCATGAGCACACACAGTGGATGTTGGGCAATGGCCTACGCACACTACAGGGATGATTTCTGCATTCAGAATTGTGCATTAAATTTTGAAAAAAATCTGATCCCAAATCCTCAGATCTCCATAAACTGGGGAAAAATGTTTCTTTAAGAAAGCAAGGTTTGTGGAACAAAGCTAATGCATGCCCTTCACGCAACATCAGTGAAAGCTCAGTGAATTGTTAATGCATTTAAATTCCCTTGTACCAGGAAAGATTAATCCTCCCTGAAAAAGATTGTCAATAACCCTTAAATGCCAGAAGAGTGAAATTACTGCTAAAATATGATGCACTTTGAGCATTTCTCACATTTCTGTGTTTATAGCATTAAACTTGCAGGTAGAACTGACATGGCAGAGAACAGCACAAGGTCACACTCTACATTTTGAACCACATGTGTCCACCAGGAAACTGTGAGTTGGTGCACATCAGAACAGGTCCAGGGACTCAACAGCAAGAGCACTTCAAAAGAAACCTTAAACACCGATCCTGCACCATGAATTCTGCTGGGCTATCCAGTCCACCCCAGGAAAACATACCTGTGCCCATGACAGGTGATCAATAGTTTATGTTATTGTAGGGGTTCAAAGACATCTCTTATGCACTTCTTACAAAACAACTGCACGGTTGTTCTTGTCAGCTGAACTGGTACTTGGTGACAGCCTCCTTTCCTCTTCTCTTACTGGAAAGAATGAAACTACCTCAGAATACAAAAAAACTGCAAGCACTAGCAATGGTTTAGTTCGAGAGGTGCATTTTTCCAGTGTCCCAGCCTTCTGCTGGTGCAGTTTTACCCTCTCTGTCCCCATTTGTGCCTCAGTCCTGAGAAGCCTGTTTGTGTGATTGCCATCTATAAACAGGAACGTGTGGTTAGGCCTCCTCATTCAGCTCTGAGTGCAAAATGATTCTCCCTTCCTGACAGTAGATATTTAGAGATTTACATCCCTCCCAGTGACATTATTTTATCTCGTATTTTTATATTCATAACAGAACATTAGCATGCACAAGTGCAATTCATATTTTATTATTTTCCTATCTCATAAAATATAGAAATATAAATCACCAAGGAATTAAAGGAGTGAAAGGAGCATTATGTTTAAGCAGCTACAAAATGTGGTTTACATCATGTAAAGGGACATGTTTAATGTGGTTTTACAGAGCAGCCTTTCATCATTTACATTTGCCTCTGGCTTAATAAACCGTGTCATTCTGTTTATGTTTGTTACGGCTAGATATAAATGCTTCCCAAGCAGCATCCCCATGAATCACACCTGGAACATGGAGATTGGCAATCAGCATTTTCATACATCACTTATGTGCTTCTACCTCTCAGCTTTAATATTTTATTCAGGATTGTGCCAAGTGCTTTCAGTGAAACTCGATGGCCAGCCACAAGCACCGGTATCGGACAGTGTAAAACAATTGTAAGGTCTTAGCCTGCCATCCTCACTCTAGGTAACATCTTCTTCCAAGGCTCATTGTGCTGATGGGGACACATACACCCTCCTAGATACTGAAGGAGATGAAACAGGGCCTCTGACATGTATTTTGTCATTACTACTACAGCTAAATATTCTTCTCCACAAAAGATGGAGTTGATGACAGACAGAACTCACATTGTCTCAGAGATGGGAACTCACCTCCAGCCTTCTGGGGAATTTGGGTACAAACAGCAGCGATGAGCAGAGGTGCGTCACTGGAGATGGTTCATCTGGGAGGTCATGTTCATGTAGATGAAACCTTGTCTCTGTGCAGTAGTCTTCACGTGCTGAGAAAGCCCTCCACAAATAGCCAAGTACTACAGAGAAGTACCTCATGGAGTCATCACAAGAGCTCAGCCTACACTAAGATCAGTTGACTCAATATGTATTTTTAAGCCTACAACCACAGTTACATTTCACAAAAGGCAGAAAATTGCTGTACATGTTGGGAAACCATCAAGAAATGGCCATCTTCACATTGCAGCTGCCTTTGGGATGTTGATGCTGTTGGAAGTAACGGAACTGGAAATAGGGAGGCTGGAAATGCTGCATACGGCCCATTTCTAACCCTGGGCTGCTGTAGGAGCAGTTTCTCTGGTGCTTGTGTCCAGAATTGCTGTGCACCAGTTAAAGCAAAGTCTTGCTGCAAGTAGCTTTTCCCCACAAGTGAGGAAAACACATTTATACACAGTTACCAATGACTACACCACAGTCTCACTTTCCTGTCTTCTTCAAATCAACAAATATTTGCAAAGGAGATGCTACTAGCTTTGTACCATGGACCCATTTGAAATCTATGGGGCTCAAAGTGCTTCACAGACCTGAGCACCCCTGGCTACAGCGTGCTGTGTGATAGCTGAATAGGATCTCAGTGCTACAGAGACCCAAACTACACTGTGCAGAGAGGTAATACTGTTCTTGTAGTGGGGGGACATGACAGTGAGTTGCCCACAGCAAGTCAATGGCAGCCAGAAAATGAAGATCAATGCCTTGGCAATCTCTGTCTTCCAGTATACGCGTCAATCCAAGAACATCCAGAGAGTATTAGATTTAGCAGCATCACATCCAATAAAACAAGAATAAACATTATGGGGATTTCTTTAAAAATTGCCTTTCGGAGGCATTTTTATGCAGGAGCAGTTTCTGATGTGTAGAAAACTATTCACTTTATGAAACAGATTACAAGCGTGTAGATCTCTAATCTCTTTCATCAGTTTTCATTAAAAATCAGGAGTTGTGCAGGGTTGAAAGTTCTCCAAGATTTTATTAAACTGGGCAAAGCTGGAGGAGGAATAACAAATATGTTCACAGGGATAAAGTTTTGCTGTCTTATTATAAATTTCACATTTTCCCCTCATTGCCGAGTTTCCATTCTCTCCCTCCGGCACTTTCTGGCTCCTGTTCATTTTGATGTTCATAGTCTTAATTTATATCTAGATACAGTGTATACGATATGGCATAACAAAGATTACAAATTTTGTTTGGAAGTTGCTTTTTTTTTTTAATCAGAATGTCAAAGAATGTCTTTCATAAAATTATACCTGAAGTGCTCTTCACACTTAAATAATAGAGTAACAAAATCAGAATAATAGTAGCAAAGGGGGGTGAAAGAAAAAAAAAAAGGGGGAAAATAAATAGGTAATAAAAGAGATTTTCAAATGAGATTTGAAATAAAAAGCAGTGCTAGGAAGATATTTCAACGGAAAGGAACTACCCTACATATTTGAAATTGCAGAGGAGAAAGTTTTTGTATAAATCTTACAGCAGAGGAGTGCAGGCAAAAAAAATCACAAGTTATATGGGAAAGTGCCGGGGTAATTCAGAGATGAAAGGAGAGCCTAGAGAAAGATGTGGCTGCATCTCTACAGCATGCCCGTAATGGAAGGGGCAACATGAAGTCTGTTGAGAAGGGCATCAGTTTTCAATCAGGTACTAATACACACTGGCAATGTCCTTGGACAGAACTAAATCTCTACATGGGACATAGTGGAGGTAGGAATTTAGGACAGCACAATGTTCAGACTGAGCATTACTGGCAAAGGAAAGGAAGAAGTCAAGAACAGCAGCAAGAAATGGGCAGACAGTAAAACTTTGCTTTTAGTCTAATCATCCTCTGAAGGTGCTTACACTGTACTCTGCTGTGAATGGAAGCAATCCATGCAATTACTAACTTCATTTAATTCCAAATAATTATAAAAGATAGATCACAGCTGCAGTATTAACACACGCATACCCTATCGAGGTATAAGAGGGAAGAGGCCAGAAAAGCAGATAGTACTTCTGTAATACTTCCACACTTGCAATCACTGAAGTTAATCCCCAAGTTCCTTAATCAAAACTCATCAAGAAAACATAGTCTATGAAATCAGAAGAAATATTGCTTGAATAACCCTTGAGATGGGATTGGAGATTTTTGCAGCACTGTGTTATTAAAACTTGTGGGTAAATCATGATCAGCCTCTAATAATATCAAGTATAACAACCATGTGGTTTTAGTAGCCACCTTTATCCATTTTAACTACAAAATCACTAATAACCATAAGCTGTCAATCCCAAGCAGGTTTCAAAATCTCATTGAAACAAAAATCAATTAATTAAGCTTGCAAAATATCAACAAAATTTTTTGATTGGCCCTCATCAATATTCTACAGAACAAAAATAACCCCAAAGTGGAACACACAACTTGAAAAGCATAATTTGACCAGCAAAGTGACAAGTGCAATCAGTAGTAACCTCACTAGACTTCCAGGTAAACAGAATAACACCTAGGTTAAACAAGCTGTAGTTAAAGTTTAAAAATTAGGTTTTTTAATTGAAGATTTGATCCAAAAGCTACTGCAGCCTCCTGCTGTCTAAATCTTTCTATGGTATGTCAGGAGCTAAATCACATACTTTCCAACACAACACTGCAAGAAATATTATGATAAATCCATTCAATGTTGGCATTAATGCATTATATTCATGATTTGAAACGATAAAATATTCCTAATGCAACATTTTACTGCTTTCATAAATCAAATTCAAAATGACATTACATTCCTGGTAACCTACTATGAAAGATCTCTCTCTTTTATTAGACAGACCTATTTCTGTGCAAAATACAGTGTACTCCTACCATAGATCACAAGAAACACCTCCAAAAATTTCCTCAATGCCTAGAGTTTTCTTCCTGCCTTTCTGAATACTGGCTCATTATGGCTGTTCCCTTTTCAAAGCAACAATAATTTGTGGTGGTCTGGAATAGATTTGGGGTTTTGGGGGGTTTTGTTTTTTGGTTTTTTTTGGGGGGGTTGGTTTTTTTTTTGTTTGTTTGTTTGTTTTTTGGTGGGTTTTTTTTGCATCGAATTCAAGCCAGTGAGAGACTAATTTTACCACGAAGACAGAGATTTCAAACCCATCGAGATCCAGACATGTCCGAAAAGCTTAGATGCCAAATGCTGATCCTTCAGGCATGCCTCAGAATTAGCTTAGGCTCATTGCAAGACTAAGTTATTCAGTATTGCTATGATGTGAGCTCTTTGTTCCGCACAATTAACCACGCTGTCCCACGTATGCACTGCTTGAGGTCTCTCCATCTGCATTTCCACTGTTGTGCCATGCATATTGTATTCAAACACATACATTTGCCCCATTTGTTAAGAGCAGGGACACTTAATGACCCAGTCCTTCTGAAAATCAACATTTCTACACTTCTGAGATTAAATACTTATGACAATGGAGCTAAATATGAATGAAGAAAATGGACACTGATGCCTACCTAAATGGAGCAGAATTCTCCTGAGAACAGACTTTCTTATCAAGTTTTCTGAATTTTCTGCTTCTGGCTGGACTGGGAGCACTGGTTTTGCTATGTTAAGAGAATCTCTACTTCCAGACTGGGTAGGAATCAGGGTTTACACTGAAATGTGGAAGTAATTAAACTAGGGGAAAAAGCTACTCATGTTTTAATTTCATGCTTAGGTTCATTCAGAGTTTGAGATCAAGGAATGAGTCATCAGTTCTTACTCTATTCAAACCCAGCCCCTGGAGAGTGTTAGATTACATGAAGTTACAGCCTGTACTCTGGCAATTAACCAGTTTTGTGTATTGGCTGCCATTTTTCTGATCCTTCATATCTGAGAATTAGCCTAAAATCCACCAGTCAAAAAGCAGAGGCAGCATTACACACACACAGCAGCCCCTGAGCACGACTGCCAAGCTGCCACCGAGCTGCTGGGGCTGCATCACCTCAGCCATTTACACCTTGCCAAAACACTCAACCCTCAGAGGCTCCCAACACTTTCTAGGACAGGAAGGACTGCACATGGCTGTTCACAAGAAAGGAGGCTCTAAGGTTATTGCTTGTGACAACTTATAGGAAGCATATCCAGGAACACTTGATGTAAAAACAAAGAGCAGTTTGTCTATCCGACCAGTCTCTCTTCCCCTCCCTTAGTGGTGCTGATACCTCAGGGTATAGAGAAAACTGTTGGATGTCACTTACAACTAAGAATTAACCACAACTTCTGAAGTTCAGACTGTGACCTTTCCTAAAATACATGATTTTCTGACAAAAACACTTGTAAATTAGAAGGGGTTTGTCTGTGTTTAAAGGTTTTGGTAAGGGGGAGACATTGTCTCTTTTCTTTGCTATACATCATTAACTGTATCGGAGATGTTTCCTCATTGTAATTCTGAATGGCAATGAGCACTGTTCCTTGCAGAACTCTGTACAGTCTCATCTCTTTTCATACGCTACTTCAAAAGATCATTTTAAAAATGTATCAGATAGATGATATCAGAAAAAGGAAAACAAGAAAGAAAAAGTCCATTTCAGCGTAGAGCCAAAAAGCCCCCCTCCTCCCCAAAAGACAGACAGTATGGCTTTAGTTAGAGAAGATGGAATGATATTTTCATAAATTCCTGAAATGCATCATGACATTTCACCATATGATCATACGGTAAGAGCACAAAAAGTCACAGAGCCCTCTTGGTCACACTGTACATTATCATATCCCCAACTGCAGACAAATGAGATGTTAAGACTGTAACTCTGTTCTGGGTGTCCAGTGGCATCCATAAAAGAGAAACTCCAAAGCAAACATCAGTTTAAAGACTTAGCTCAGCCATCTAGTTGTCTGAGATAATTTAAGGAGCCAGAGTGCACTTTTCTGTATAAGAGCTACATTCCCTTTCTGTCTGATGATACCGATGAGCTGCGCAGCCACAGGAGCATATTTCATTTGAAAGATTGAGCTGTTGGCTGTACCCGCAGAGATGAGCTTTCAATAAATGCAATATATGAGACCTGGGTCTGATATATTTTTCCTCTTTGCTTACATCTGTTTTTTCACATGTTTTTGATTAATAACAAAGAATTCATTTGTTAATGATCAGACTTCTATTTCCATGAGCAACTCCAGTGTCCTTCAATTAGTCGTTTTAACAGAAATGGGAACCCAGCAAAGTTAAAGCTTAATTAATAATTCAGACTTATTTTTCGTAGTTCATACCAAATCACTTCACTTCTACCTTTTATGGGCTATTCCTTATAGGTTTTCATTACCTTTTATACTCCAGCTGGGCTCATAACTCTATTCTTTAAGAACACGATTGTGGTTTTAAACCATCACCCTCAACAGAAACACATTCCTGATGGTGGGTTGTAAATACTTTGTACATCTTTGAGGTCAGAGGCTTTCAAAGCCTTTTTTCCTTATGTCTGAGTATTTTTTTAAATATAATATATTGCATAGACTCCACACTTGATTTGTAGCTAATTTTGGTTAAAAAAATAAAGGGTCTGAGTCCTCCCATCCATTACACATTTTTTGTAATAATGCAAGACAGCCCTAGACAAGCAAATAGAAAACTCAGGTCTGCCAATGTCACCATACATTGTGAGTTTGACTATTTATTATTGTGTCTTGGTTTATTACTATAGCACCAGCACACAGGAGGTTTGTTCTTTCCAGCCTTCCCTCAGGCCGTTTGATAGGAGAAAGACTAATTGGCAGCAACTGCTGATGGGCGTCTGCCTCTGCCTGGCCTTAGGACATCCAGCAGGTACCTGGAAGGAAGGGGCCACGCTCTGCTGGGGATTGGGGTGATCCACTCACTATTTCATTTGCAAGCCCTTCTAGCCAGCCAAATATACTAATTTCAGTTGTAACCACTGCTCCACAGACCACAGAAGGGATTATGCCAAGATAAATTCTCAGCTATTTGCAACTCTCTCAAAAGCAAAAAGACTGAAGTGCCTTTTTCATTCAGGCTTCAAAAAATCCCTCTAAACTACACCTTGTATGTGCCAGCACACAGCAGATCATCAGACTTAGTAGGGAAAAAACAGGATTTCCAAAATGGGAAACATTTTCATTCATCATTAGAAACTTTTTCATCAGTTTGCCCAGACCACTTCATAGAATTTATGAGCATTTCATACCCCTCAACACTCATTTAACTGCCAGCCTCGGACAGGCTTTTCATCTTACAGACCATTAGACCTCTGCAATGAAGCACAAGCATGATTTGACCTATGCACATATTGTTCCCCTCCTTCCCCCATTCCCTCACTTTTTCCTCTTTTCACTCTCTTCCTCCAGCAGAGTTGAGAGAAAAGTGCTTTGGGAACTTTTGACAAGGGCCTCAGCTTTAAAGAGTCAAGGTCTGGCTACGTCTTACTCATCTTCAGCCATCGACAAGTTAGACATCTCATCTAGGGTTGGCAGGGAGCCTAAACTCCCTCTGCATTTGAAAAAGAAAAATAAGTACATTGGAAGGGTAATTCATCTTGCCCTAAGACAAGTAGATGGATCACCCTGTGGAGAGTTAACTTCTCTGTGTAGCTTATAGAGGAAACCCAAACCCAGCTTAGCTGAGGGATCTTGTGTCTGGATGAGACTGAGTGAGTAGTCAACTGTTTCTGTGAAGACATGCACACACAGTGCCAGCCACCATGCAGAAACCAAGCTGTACGTTCACTGAATCCCGTGTTCCCAAAAAGTGCAATCCACTGAATGTACATGCACATTTCAGGAAAGGATTAAAAATCTTTCTTCAGGATATGGCACCAGAGGCGTAGTCTAAAAAGTGCTTTTGAAAAATCAAACTCCCTCTGGCAAGAGATAAGAAAGAGGCTTACCTAGTGTGCTACCTTCTAGTCAAGGAACTAACTAGTCATTTGTGTTGGTAATTGAATGGGACAAAATAGATCAGCATATACATAATTATTGGATAAATAATTCTGCACTTAAAATCCCCAAAGAAAGCTTTAAAAAAACCTGAGACAGAAGCAAAAGAAGGCACTCAGCACCCAAGAAATGTATGAGAAGAACCTAAGGTTTTGGGTCTTGTGAGAAGTTTTGTTGTTTTGTTTAAAAGACTGGAATTTTTTAAAATCACCTGTCCATAGTAACTTTTTTTCATTTTAAAATACCTTGTAGCCTAAAGCCTAGCAGAGCAATAACTGACATTATAAGAGTAAAATGGATTACATCCAGATGACAGTCAATATTAAGAGGTTTACAAGTGACAAGAGTCTGAACCACATGTCAGGTGAGATCATTCGCTTAGTAGCCCAGATTCATGAACAGCAATTTTCACTTGAACAAGAAGCAGATGAGAAAGCAACCATGAATTTCAGAGTTGGAAGTCAGATTTACAGTTTGAAGACTTAAAACAAAACAAAACCAAAGGAGATTGAATGTTGAGGGCTACTGAATGAGCCACATGTCAAAAAAAGATTTTAATCTAGGGATGGTGTAGGATGAAATTCAGCATGCTGATTTCAGTATCTTTAGCATTACATACAGTATTCACTGTTGCTAGATATTCAAAGATGGTCTGCAAACCTAAAAAACCCCAAAGGCTGCTGATACATTTCTTGTTAATTCAGAGCAGTTTGGCTAAGTTCATTTCTCCTAGAACCTTTCCTATACCTCCTAGAACCATTTGTCCTATACCTTTCCATCGATCTGATAGAATTGGATAAATCAGTATAGAGGTGATGATGCTTCATCTGCATAATCATCCCTGTATAGATTGTTAACTCCTAAGGCAGGAATTGAATTCATTATAAATGTCTTAAAAAGCTTAGCAAGTAAAATATTAAATACTGTACTCATCCCAGTCATTATTCAACAGCAATAGACCCATTACACGGTATACCACAGGGACAGCATGCAAGATATTTCAAATTAGTCAACGCTATGGCTTTTGTTACTATGATTAATGACATTTGCTTGCTGCAGAAGGATCCAGTTCAGCTCCCACTGTGTCACATTCGTTTCTCCAATAAAGATCATATGTGTTGCCAAACCCTGTCACCTGGTCCTCCCTTACTCTTTTCTTGAGGCAAAATTCCAGTAAGTGGCAATGGAGACCTTTCCTGACTAAGCACTTCATTATCTGCCCCTTTAACGTTATGCAACAGAATTATGCAAGTAATGTACTATTAACTAGTAATTATGCAAGTAATGTGCTATTAACTAGTAATTATGCAAGTAATGTGCTATTAACTAGTAATTATGCAAGTAATGTACTATTAACTAGTAATTATGCAAGTAATGTACTATTAACACCTTTCAATATATGATTCCATGGGAAGTTCTGCTACATATCTTAGTATAAATTCAACAAATAGCAGTGTGAACTAGTTGGTCTGTTTCCTCTTGGGGAGATCTGATCACTAACATTTTGGTGCCACCAACTCATTCTTTGGCTTTGACCAGTCACTTGAACAGCCTTTCCCTCAGTTTCTCTACCTGTGTCACATGGCATGGGAAGTGATGAAAGAATTAGCTTGTCTGTACAACAGTTTTAAAAGCAGAAAATAAATGAATTACATAGCATCCAGACAGGAATTAGCAGTAAATATACATTTAGCATTTTGGATTCACAGTTGGCTCATCATCCCCAACTAGTACAAGTCCAGTTGCAGCTTGGTTCCAGTGTAGCAAGAAATGGATCCTCAAGAAACAGAGAAGCAACTTAACACCGTGTGTCTGCAGCACCTGCTGCATTCACTCAAATTCATCCCACTCAGCGTTCAGACACTGCACTTAGAGATGTGTGGGGTTTTATCTTGCTCAGAGTGAGGACTGATCTCATGATCTTCCAAATAAGAAGTAAGAAAATCTTTATCTGGAACTGAACAATGCAGCTCCGGGAAGTGCCATTACGGCTTACTCATAGCCACCGAGGGAGGTTCAGCTGGGATGCACAGGGAAGAACAGGCTCTATGGACACAGTCCCTGAAAGAGGGCAAGTGCTAGCAAGAAGGGACTTCATCAAGAAGGGAGGAAAAGTTTAGGAAGTAAAAGGATGTCTTCTAAAAGAAAGAGCAAAATGCTCTCTGAATGGATTGAAAGGAAGGTATGAAAGGAAGGTAAGTTACCAGTGCTATAAATATATATATATTTTTTTTAGTATATACTATTATTTAAAAATATACATTATTCTATCTAACCCAGCTGCATACAAATATACACACAGTCATAAGCTAAGGAGGCAAAAGCAGCTTCTTTTTTGATAGAAAATATAGCAAATTGTGCAGGAGGATGAGAGAGAGTTGACATCAGAATAATATTGCCTCTGTTTCCCAACAGCCTTATGAATATATAAAATATAAACCCCGAGCTTCTAGCAGCTTTACAAGTTCTCACAATAACTGCCCTTAAAAGCAAATGTTGGGTTTCATCTTCGAAGTGAATGAGGGCAGAATTCCAAATATGGCAATGACAGAGAGACAGGATCCATTAGAATTTCAATCTAAAGTCCAGGTATGTCCCAGATAGGGCTCACAAACAAAAAAGAGAAGAAATAGAGTTTTTAGAAAGCAATCCTGCAATGACAGCCACCTCACTAACATATTAATAGGATCATCACAGGCTACAGGAGATGTGGAGTGTGGCAGCATCTCAGTTTGAGTGACATTTGCTTCTTCCAGGTCAGGAGTTCACCCAGTTCCTCTCATCTCATCTCTGCTGCTCTTCCTTGCTTGCCTTGTACAACCATCCTCTAAACCACAGAGGTCTTAGTGAGTAAACCACTCAAGACAAATACCACTTCAGATAAAATATTTTCCAAAGCCTGAAGTGCCAAAGAATTAACCTGCTTTATCCAAAGCACTAGGTGTCAGTGCTTTCTAGTGTACTTAGCTCTGATTACTGCAGTTGACTGACCCACCTGCGTACAAATATACACACAGCCACAAGCTGAGGAAGCAAAAAAAGCCGTTGGTTTGTTGTTTGGTTTTTTTTTTTCAGAAAAGATGGCAAATCATGCAGGAAAATGAGAGTTAACATCAGAGAAATATTGCCTCTGTTTCCCAACAGCCTTATGAATTTAGAAGTATTCAAGCATGGAAAAGGACAGCTAGAAATTCCATAGTCTGAGTCTTAATCAGGTCCTTCACTGAGAATAAAGAGGCATTAATTAAAATATATCTACAAAAAGCTGCATTTTAGAAGAGACCCTTAATTACACTGTTGATAAGAGCCAGGCAGGCACTGCACATGAAAAGAGAGGTTAAAACTATAGGCTGAGAAAAAAGATTGCAGTGGTCCTTTGCTTGGCTGACTCAGTGACTTGGTTAAGTCGCTTCATCTCAGTAAAATGAGGATCATGTTTAGCTGTCTTAGAGGAATACAGTCAATATTTTCAAAGCACATCACAGAGGATAACAGAGAAGGAGCTCAACAAGAATAAAAGTAGCAGTCTTCAATTCTCCATCATCATTAATACAATAATACCTGTTCCTAACAAGGCACTACTTTATTTTTTTCTGTACCAAAAGTTCCAAATTCCATAATGCAAGAGAATCCTCAGAATAAAGTGAATTTAAAAATTATGGTCTCTTTAATCCAATCATTTAATCAACTTAGAGGAAGCAGAAGAGCAGCAAAAAGGGGGAACAAGAGACAGAGAAAGAATGAAGATCTGGAGGGGGAGAGGAAAAAAAAAGCCTCACACCTCAATTGTCACTCCTACTTCTCAGCTTAGAAAGCAGCTGGCTTCCACGTGTCCTAATCCCCAGCCTTTTTAAAAGCAACTGTCACCACTGATGCCTGGCTGCAGATGATGGCTGTACTCCATGAAGAGGAGTGAATTCCAGCATCACCTCATCATTCATCCCTTCTAACTCAGCAGCACAGACAGCCCAGAGCATCAATCCACAGTGACATTTGGGCTCCAATTATATATCATTGCCTTAAAAGCCCAAGAGCTTCCAGCATTGTTCTTTCATATAGAACCCATTTATGAGATTCCTAAATGCTTTTTAAAAACAAAGGATACAAGAACAGCTCTAATAATTACAAGAAACTAACAACTTTGAAGGATAATTTGCAGTGGCTTTTGGTGGGGACTAGCTGCTCTCACAGTTGCATTTCTGGGCCTTTTGAAGCTTCCCGTTGAATAAGAATTTTAAATGCTACATAGCAGAGGTACAGCCCTCTCCAGCCTACATGAAAGCTGGCAATTACACAGCTGCAGAAAACATAAAAAGCCTTTAAAAAAAGATTACACATATACTTTAATAACACCTCTGCTTTGCACGCCAGGTGCTGTTTGAAAGGCTCTGCTCCTGCAGGGCCAGAGCTGGGGAGGGCTGAGGGGCTGGCAGGGAGGGCTCCAACGCCTCGCTCCGCACAGGGATCACACTCAGGATATTACAGAGCGAGACAAGCATGTCAGGGCTGTTCCCCATCCCCAGCACACGCTGCCTCCTGAAATTCCTTTTCTTCCCTAAGAAATCTAATTATCAAAAGACAGAGCTACAGGGGACCTATGAATCGCGTACATGTTCTTGCCGCACTTAACAACTGCTGTGCAGTTCCTGTTAATTAATGCTCATTATTTGCATCTACATTGGGCCTAACTTGATTACACACTTTGTTCCACCATCAGGGGACTGTGTAATTCCCCGGTTCAATTGCAGAGAGGGGTGTATTAGAGTCCATCGATCAGGATGAGACAATTCAGGTGCAGAACAGCCCTTCATGTCAGGCCAGTGACAGTTGATTTTGGTCACCCTGTGCCATGTCTCTTTCCAGCACTACTAATGCACTTAAGAACTTAGAGTTTCTAGGGGTTTTTTCTCCTTTCTCCCTTATCCTCTTTTCCCCACTTCTCCCCTCTAAGCACACCCAGTCTCTCTTCCTTCCAAGCACGTTTACAGCAAAATAGTACACATGAAATAACAATAAAAACCACTGTGACAGCTAGTGAAATCTCTTGCTTATTTAGTGGGTATTTGTTATTTTTTTTTTTTTAAATGAAGACTAAAATACCCACTAAATAAGCAAGTTATTTCCCACAGTTAAGTTCTGCTTCAGAGTAATTTCAGTGAGGTCTTCCATAACCCCAGCTTGCCACTCACTGCATCATTTAGCAGAAACAGCCATACCTCTGACTCTTCAGTTTGAAATCAGAAACACAATAAAACAGGAATTTTAACATTCTATAGAGGTCCACACCATTAGACAGCCACTATTTTTGAGGTCAAATAGCTTCTTTCCCTTTATCCTTCTACTTGACTGAGAATCTTTAAGTTGCTTAATTTTTCAGTGCTGGACCTAGATTCACCCTTTAACGGCAGTGTATTTTCTTCTGCTCAGCTTGAAAGGATAGTTTTAATTGATTAACTCAGACATGCTCCAGAAAGACTTTCTTTTAATTTAATTTTTAAATGAAGAACATCACGTTCACATTAGGAGCAGCAATAAGGGGGGGGGAGAATCATTTCTCAATAATTATTAAAAAGACCATAATTTCTGTTAAATTCATGGCCAGTAACAGGAAGGGTAAGAGGATCCAATTACAGCAACGCTTACTTCCATCAGATGCTCCATGGGAATAAAGATGATCACATGTGTGAGTAAAAATTGCAATATGAGATGCCACATTTTGTTGGCTCTGAACCGCAGAAAGCAGCTTTGATTTTCTGCCACTTTCACTGACGAGCAATTGCTTCTCTCAGCTCTAACTTACACAAAATCAGTATCTATCAACAAGATTTCCTTTGGGTTAATAGATACAAAGAACCCAACACAAGTACCTTGTTCTGTATCCTCCCAGTGTGCATTAAAGATTTGTGAATTTGCTATCAAGTCAGCTAAACCATGGTAAGTAGAAGAAGAATTGTGGCAGCCACTCTAAGGATGGAATTTTCAGGACAGTAAAAAAATATATACACACACACACATATATGTGCTGTTCAATAGGATGAGAGATGGAAAAAATTCTTGGCTGTCAAAACAGCTGCTGTTGTGAGGGAAAAAAAAGGATGTGTGTCCAGTGTCCATGGCTTCCAAAAAAAAGAACAAAATACATCTTTCCCTTTAATATTTATCTCATTGCAGGGAAATCATCTCACTGCCACAGGATCACTGCCACAATTTGTCAACATCTGAATTGAAAGCCTCTGCCCATTGCAAAAACAGAACACTTCCAGCACCGTGTAATCACGGCTGTGCAGTGATATTTACTTTAATATCCTACCCAGACAAGCAGAAAATGCCACACTAAAACAGGGCCTACAAAATGAAAGGGGTGAAGTTTAAGAGGTTACAGCTCAAGAACCAGCTGCCGTATAAATTTATAAGGTGACTTTTCTGCAACTTGTACCTTCATATTGCCACATATAACCTTATGAATTGGTAAAGATATACTCCAGACTTGCAAATTACCACAGCACTTGGAAAACACTCTCTCTAGGGTTGAAATATACCATTCTAAGAAAATGGGGAGGAGAAGGTTTTAGGTTACCCTTGCAAAAGCTCACTGTTGCACTGCTGTGCACCTCACTATGTATTCCAGTTTACTCAGCTTCCATATCATGAATGAACTAAGAAATAACTTCGAAGACTGTAGGAACAATCTCCAACTTTGTTTTCTCCTCATTTAACCTACTCCATCCAGACTTACCATCTTTCTAGTGGAAACATTGAATCCACAGAAAAAGATAGATTTAACTGTAAAAATAACCCCGGATCACAAAAGCCCAGCTCTGGGTTCTTTGCCCTAAGTGGGGACGAGTTGGGACTCCATTATCAGCCAACTGGTCTAGTCTACTTTCTTTGCTGGTGTTTCCCCACAGCCAAAGAGACCCTGGAAAAGGGTCAACTGAGCTGACCACATTGTCACAAGTATGTCTGAGAGCACAGTTTGTAATGGCAGCCCACAGCACTCCCACACAGGCTGCCTATGTGTTCACGGAGTTTAATTGATAAGCAAATGTCAGGTTTGTTTGTGTTTTAATTATTCCACTGTTCAAGCCATAAAAGTTCTGGAACAGAGGAGACAGCAGCTCTTTGGAAAGGAAAAGGGCAGTTTCATATCAGTGTGATAAATTTAGTGCAAATAATGCATGTGTTTGAACTAAGTGATCTCTCTAGAGGGTCTAAGAGTGTCTTTCCTGAAAACAAGTAGGAAAGCACATTTTATGAGTTGTTAAATTCCTTTCAGTTCAGAGCAATGGATGAGTTGAGGACATCAGTGCAAATACTTCTCTATGTCCATGTCTGAATCCAAACACAATTCAAGTGATGAATCATTTCAGCAGAGAGGAAAGATAATACTCTTCAAACCTTAAAGAATTAAAAGTATCTAAATCTGTGCTGCATGGGAAAAACAAAGTGTACACAGTTTGCAGAAAGTGCTGGGAAACAGTAGGAGACAGACAGCTCCATCGGCTGCTCTCCTCCCTTCTGTGGTTATGGATTGCTAATCCTGAGCCTCGGAGAGATGCTTATTTGTACAAAGTGTTTTCCATCCAGAAGATCCCAGAATATTTGGGAAACTTCACTGAGTTACAGCAAGCATATACATAGCTGAAGGGTCACTGCTGCTGAGCTGGGCTCTTCCCTGCTCACAGGTGCTTTATCTTTGTCTCTAATAAAAAATGATATATTACACAAAAGAGGAAACTCCATAAACATATGGTTCCAGAGAACCAGGTTTTCTGTTACAGACTCCACTGACACTGGCAGCTGTAAATTCTTGTCATCCCAAGTGGAAGAGAGCTATAAAGACAAAAGGGAAGAATTATAGGACAGTTTGAGCCTGGGACTTTGTGTTATGGGAGAACTAGGTAAAGGTTAGGTACTGTCTAAAACCCATCCCTATTTTCTCTTAATTTCTTGCAGAAAGCAAGTTTTGTCAGGGGGATAAACCAGTAAAAATCTCTATTACAAAATTAGAAGTATAAAATCCTTTATTTTGGCTAACTAGTCCTGCCCAAAAAGGCAATATTTTTAATAAAGAGAACCTCTCTAAACCTGGTTGCTCTCTCATGCTGCTGCTTTACTGGATCTGGGAGTTTCTGCACAAGAAGACAGGCAAGCCTGATAAAGTTTTCCGAAGTATTTAAAGAAATGCTATTCTATTCCCAGGTGCTAAAATAGCATCACTATTAAACTCTAAATGCAAGAACACTGAGAATAACCTTTTTCTGCAGGAAAACATA
Organism: Antrostomus carolinensis; assembly: GCF_000700745.2. Lineage (NCBI taxonomy): Eukaryota > Metazoa > Chordata > Aves > Caprimulgiformes > Caprimulgidae > Antrostomus > Antrostomus carolinensis. Next base: position 53,726 of record NW_010286225.1, read on the forward strand.
GAAAAATATTAACTAGACAGAATTGGTTCACACTGGATTTTTACCACACTGAGATTGATGCTCTGTGCAAAAACAACCAACCACCTTCACGCAGATATTTCATTTGTAAGGGCCACACTGGATTTTCTATGCAGATACAATGCATGTATTTATTTTTGAAGTAGTATATTTTGAATGTTATATTTCCAATATGATGGAAACTTTTTTCAACCTTTACTCATAAACAAGCTCAGCAGCTTTCTGAGAATCTGGCTACGCTGAAATGCTGAAATAATGGTGCAATTATACACATATTTAATTTATGAGGAAAGCAAAAAAAAAAAAAGCCACTTTCACTTCTTGAATTTACAGCAGTTCTGTTACTTGCTGCAAGCCAGTCCACAGAGTGACAGGGCTTATTTTCTCTTTGTTTTCAGAAAGTAACATAACCAAACTAAACTCTAGTATTAAATCTCATCCAGTCTACGACAGCAGTGACACATGTCAGCACTGACTGAAAAAGAAAAGTCATTGACCACAAAATCAAAAGAGTTTTCTCCAAAAGGAAATATTTTCTTCTTCATAATAGCAAGTCACATATTAAAAAGAATAGGAAAAAATTATTAGTATTGTTTGATCCAAAAGGAACACATGCAGCTGCAACAGGACTTCAACAAAATTTAAAGTGCCAGTCAGAGCCTTTTACCTCCAGCCTGCTGATAGCTGAGTGTATAAGCAACATGAACAAAGGTGCTCAGCATTGTTCCTGTCCTCACTAAGTCAGGCACAGACTATTAGAGGTATATATGCCTTCAGAAATGGTTTGGGGTTTTTTTCAATGCACAAACACACTTCACAGTAAAATGCCTAGTTCCATTTTTTCAATGTTTTAAAATGGATTTTAGACAAATAATAGCAAAGCACAGTTGTCCTGATTTTCTCCCAGAGCTTCTCCCACTGATGCTAGGACTCAGAAAAATAAAGTAAATAGCTGGATAAATGAGAATCAGAAGTCAACAGTGGAAAGAAAAGGAGATAACAAAAACCCATTACCTCACTGAAGATAGCTACAGAGCTCAGCATTTTTATCACTGTTTGACTAATGGAACTTCAAAATTGGGCAAATTAGGAAGGGAAACAAGTCAAGGCCAAACACCAACACGGCAAAGGATGCTTATGAAAAAACACTGAGCTGTCAGACACCACTTTTAGCAGCCAGCCGCTTAGAAATGACTGAACTGATGCACGCTGTGCTGCTCTTAGAGTCACACTTCACCCAGTACCTATTCAAAATTAATGGAAACCCTGGTACTGTGCTTTGATATACAAAAGGTACATCCAGGTTTTAGTCTCATTTCTAAGAAGAGACAACACCGATGGTTATTAAGTGACCTGTTGGTTTTTAAGTGGCATATCAACACCAACCATTAGGGAAGCAACAGCATGTGATGACACGGATGAGGCATCTCCTCGGGAGCCTGGGTACCACTGCCAGAGGTGGAGGGAGGCAGCGCAAAGACAAGTTTGGGCTTGGAGGGTAACTTATGCAAGTGAGAAACCAGATTTTATGTTCTTTAAGCTGTTTCTTAAATAATCAATTCTAAACTCAGTCAGTTTAATACTTCATACTTCCACAGTGATAACCTGGCCCAGCCCACACTATTCTTTTCATCTAAACCCCCTCCCATGGTTTCAGCAGTTGTGGTGGCAGCAGCCTGCATTCTGCAGCTGCCATTGCAGAGGACACTGTTTCCCACTACCCATCTCATTTCTAACTTAAACAAAAATACCTTTCCCTTTGCACACCTATTTCCCCTTTCTCCTAAGTATTCCTTTCATTAATATTAAAATAAACATTTAAAAAACTGTTTGTCTTAAATAGTCTTAACTATAGCAGTATTAGAATTAAAAAATAGCCAGCTCACTCATTAGTGTTTCTAGTTTTTAAAAACCAGACATAACTCCCTCACCTCACTTGATAAGCCACGTGCTCACCAGCCACAGACCCACAGCAATTACATCCTTTAGCAACACAAGTCATTTGCTGAATGGGCAAAGGACCAAGCTCAGTAGAAGCAGTCTGCAGGTGGTTGTCACCTGCGACCAGGGCCAGCCCTGAGAACTTCTCCATGCACAGACACAGGGGACTACCCTGGGGAGCTGTGTCTGTTCTACAGTCTTTGAGATCTGGTCTCAGTGATGACATAAAGGCTAACTAGAAGCACAGCAGCAAACATAGCACTGAATTTTAAACCAGATAAATCTGTGTGTTGTGGTAACATCGCTAAATCACCTCTTAAGCACTACTATTCCTCTTCTGGACTCTCCATCCCTAAATTGGTATGACTGGGGAGCCCAGGGTGCTTCCAAAATGCTTTGATTGTCTTTAGTTTTCCCTTTTCTTCCCTCACATAGCTCTTTCCTCTCACTGAGTCAATAGAATAATGAGGAGCCTGTTTTTAAGTTTTGAAGCTGAGTGAGTAGATGACATTCCTATTCATTATTTATCTGCTTTGAAATTCATGAATATCACCAGTTATAATCACCTAATTTCTATCAATTTATTTCTAGATCACCATCACATACAAAGTGTACTGTAGGTAGCAGCTCAATCCAGTATTTATGAAGTGATTTTTTTTTTAATGAACATATAGCGACTCGGTGTAATTACAACTAGAGCTATTCTTTGAAATTCCAGACTGGGGACACATTGAATAGAAATACATCTCAGTTTGTTGGAGCTTACACAATTGCTTGAAAACATCACAATCTTTCAAAAAGCATATAGCAGATATAGTCACATTATGCTATACAGAATTAGATCTGCATAAAAGGTTACTCCACCTAGTAAGTTCTGCTATCTCTATTCAGCAATGTAGTAGTGTACCAACCATTACTGTCAGCATCCATCTAGGATGAGATAATGGCAACCTCTCCAACAGCCACAGGCAGAGATTTGAGAGGTGACTGCAAAGAGTTTAAATCCACGCACAACTGAGCAGTTAGGTCAGGAAGGGAGGCTCCTGTCAGCTTAGCACAGCAGAAAGTTGGGCAACTGTCACCTTGACTGTCTAAGAGATCTTCAAGGGAAGCCCGAGGCAGAGTTCGCTGGAGCAGCCTGTGCTGGTGGTGCCAAGTGCATGAAAAGTGTCAGACCTCTAAGTGGATTAAACTTTGCTGGGAAGCTTTTCTGTGTTGAACTATGTGGCACTTCACCTGCTGCTCTCAAAACATTGCAATTAGAGGGTGTCCATTCACAGCAGTGTCAAAAATAGCCTGGGGAATTCACGTACTTCAGGATTTTAAAAACTTCCAGTATAACGCAAGGAAGACAGTGATCTCCATGCTGGATTTTGTTAGACATCCTGGATAACTCCATCACGTTCAGCAAGTTTTAGACTATAGAACTTCATTGCTTTCATGTCCTATTTTACAAGACTGTTATAGGTTGTTGAACAAATATGTACAATCAGGGATGTTGTGATAAAATAAAGGGCAGTAACTAAAACCAACACATTTTAAACTGCAGTTACTGATAAAGCATGATAAAGAGCTCTGTTGTAGAGTTAACACAGAAAAATGAAAACTGGTGTAAAGCCAAATGAATAGCAGCATTTAACGATTGTCATGACAACAAACTATACATTTTGCTTAAATCAAACATTCAAAATTGTATATGACTGCAGATTAAAACCATAATATACTACTTACTACAGCCTCTACCAATACCATTGGTGTGTATAATCCATAGTTTTTTCAGATTTTAAGGAATCATCACAGATCTTCTGTAGAGGGTTGGAGGTCACAGTGCACTTTAATTGAACTGTTGAACAAAAAGGGCTCAACTGCTCCTCCAGCGGACACACCAGCACTGTTTGTTTGTACTGAATGACTTTTTAATGATTCCCATGCAGGATATTCACAGCTCTGTTCCAGCCATGTCCATTTGCCAGTTGCAAGGTTAATCCAGAACAGCCTCTGGATCTCCTCTGGGAGCCCAGGACACCTCCATACACTGGCTCATGTTAGAAAGAAACCTAAAAGCCTGCTTTAGTTCTGGTTAAGGGCCAAAGCCAGGACCTTCAAAATCTGTTGAATACCTCAGGAAGTTTTGACTTGTAGCCTTTGATACATTCAGTGTTCTAATGACACTATCAATCTAAAACACATGTTATTTATCTTCTGAATCTGTACAGCCAAAGGAATCTTATCGAGCCAGGTGACTAAAAGATTTCAGGCCAGCTTATACCAAAATTGTGCAAGATGATTTATGAGATTTTAATGCTATTGAATTTGAACTCTGATTCAACCTGAGACATGAAGTAAAAGCTGATGTATATCTGAATGCCAACAGCTGTCTTCTACAATATATCTACTCACTCCACTGTCCCATCTATTCCCCAACCCAGTTTAGCCAGCAGTGATCCACAGCAGACCTGGGCAGTTGTGAGTTATTTTCCTCCAAATCTGACAAACTTTACTCTGACTCAGTCTGATCTTCATTCCAAGAGAGGGAAGAGGAAAGCAGCCAAGTTGAGGAGAGAAGGAGGAGGAAAGTGAGGTGCAGGCAGTTGTTCTGCTTTTGGAAAGAAGAGCAAAAGGAAGCTCAGATGTCACCAAGTTGCAGGCAGAAGTAGTAACCCATTTTTGATCTTTTATTCCCCATTGAATTCAGCACTCACACAGGCCTTGTGATAACAGTGGAGCAGAAAGAATGAGCACAGCATTCATTTGGCATGAATGCATAAATAGTGAATAATTACACTAAAGATTTCTTTTTTTGGCATGCACAGCCACCATCCATGAATAGGTTGATCAGAAAATCTGGTGATGGGCATAGAAAAAGATCTAAAGCAGAAATTTCCACCCTAAGAAAGACCCAATCTGCATCAAGATCAACTAGAAGGGGCATTGCAGTCCTTATTTGATTATTTGCTCTTTTCTCTCCCCCTCTGAGCACATTGCAAGAGTAAATCTTCCTTCTCCAAGTCATTTGTATAAGAAAATAGCTGTGCCCAGCTCTGCAGTCACTCAGTATCAGACTGCTGTGAGCTGGCTCTCTGACTGGATGTAATCTGGTAGCTATTAGCAAGAGAAACGAACTAGAAAATATTCATAATAAGCACATGACCAAAAATATAGTAAAAAAGGAGAACCCATCCCAATGGGAAGGCAGCCATGAAACACCACGTGTGCTTCTTAAAAACCCTGCAGCAGGCACAGTGCTTTCTTTCGGGAGTTTTCCTGCATTAAGGATAACGTTCAGAAAGCTGCACAAAGGTTTGCAGTTTGGCTCTCTTTTCTTTCATACCTGCCACTCACTCCCCTTCTTGTGTCTACATGGATGCCAGCCAGGCCCCTTACAAAACCCTTTAAGGATTTGTAACACACTTTTCTTGTCTAAAAGCCAAAGCTACTGCCTACGTTCACCATTTGCTTCCTTTGGAGATGAGTTCTTCCAGGGACTGCATGTCCTTGGTCTTTACAGGGCTGTTTTATTGCATATGAAGTGGCATGGAAGGGTCCATCATCTTCCCTTTCTACCTGTAGGACCACATAAAGGGTTTGTGAGGCAGCTGAGGCCTTCCTGTCAAAGGTCATGTTGTTGTCACTAAAGTGACAGAAATTTGTGCTTGTAGGTCTAGTGGCTGCACCCAAATGGGTGTGATTGCAGATGCATTTTGGGCCAATATCTTCCAGAAGGATGAGTGATAGAAAGCAACATGCAAAGGAAGAGAAAATGAAGAAAGGGCTATCAGAAAGAAAATATCTGAGAAGAGCATAGTGTCCAGAAATGGCCAGTATCAAGTTGAAGGAGCACAGAGAAATGTAGTACCAGATCTTTGAACTGATGGCAGAAGGAGAGGCCATGATAAGAAGCTGGAGATGCCAGGAGAGCACATCAAATTAAATTTCTTATTTCTCAAGTGTGAATAGATACAAATCCCACGCAAGCATAGCTTGTGCCAGATATTCAGCATGAACCCTGCCCAAAAGCACAAAACTGCATTGAACACCAGGTTCATATGTTTGACCCCAATGTTCCCTACGGTCACAAGGGATGCGGCGAAGCAGGAGGTGCAGTACGGGGAGGACAGCGCCTTCCTTATGCTGCCCCACAAAATGGACCACTCACTGCAGTCTTGTTGCCATAACAACCATAAGAAAGGTCCATAAATAGAACATCTTCTGCCAGCAGGATATCATAGTGACAGAGAAGATTTACCTCCAGCTTCTTACAATGCACTTGCTCCTTAAGTATCTATACACATACATATATACCCAGAATACATATAAATGAATACATATATATTCATAAAAGAACTATAGTCAGAGGCACTTACAACTGTGTGACTAACTAAGCTATGAGGATGGCTACTCCAGGTGGTGTGGCAACTGTGGAAAGACTGTTCAGGTCCTCTGCTTCTCTCTGCTAAGACAGACCTTTTTTTTTTTTTTAAGCTATGTGGCCTACGAGCCCTGCTTAAGTCCTTCTCCAACAAAGAGAATACGCCAAAACTTCTTGCTTCTTCTCTTGTTGAGTATCAAAACGGATAGAGGAAGCACTGTCCCACTTATTTTTAAATACACACAAATAATCAAACCACTCAGATAAGAATGCAATTTCTCTAGCAAGAAAGCAGCAGGGGATTCTTCATGGTACACACAGCTCCCAGACACAAACAGCATCGTTCTTTCTCAGATCGTGGTACGATGCAAGGGATCTTTACCACATCCTTTCAGTGAATATCAGCATCTTAAACCTTCTGTGACAACTCAAGGTTTTAGACAAAGTCATGCATTATAGAAGTCACATTGTTATTGTGTTTTGTTTGGTGTGGGGGACTTTGGGGTTTTTTGTTTTTTTTTTTGTTTTGTTTTTACTTTTACACTTCAGTTGTCACAGCAGCAAGGCACTTTTAAACTACACTCCCCTGGTAATCAGAACAGCTACATCCAGTCACTGCCATCAAGGTTCCCTGAAAGGAAGTGAATACCATAATTCAAACCCTTTCCAACATAATGTCAGTCATTGTTTCCAAACATAATATATTACCAGCAATAATAATACCTCTGCCTTCCACCACCCAGAATAAGCCACACCATCAGAGCTCCCTGCAGCCCTTTCACTTGCACATCTGACACGCGTGCTCCAGAGGCAGCAAAATAACCTACACCATCACCACACCACTTTATGGGTAATAAACCTCATCCACCTGTCCTCTTGTGCTCACAGTCCAAGAACAAAGCATCACTTCAGAAACCTCCATGTAACATCCAGGTACCCCACAGTCTAGTCATCCCCCTCTTAGTAAGGGGGGATAATGATGCACCCCGTTTTAGAGACGGGGATGGCAGGGACAGAGCACAACTTGCCCAAGGCACGTAGGAAGCCTGTGGCAAGATGGGACTCTGTGGGATCAAGTCCCAGGACTCGTACTCTGAGAAGGAAACCTTCCATGCAGTAATTTGCAAATCTGGGACCATGATGGCTCATTAAAGGATGGTGTTAGCTTTCATAATCAAGAAGCTAGCAATGAAAATAGATTTATATGAAAAATTCAGAGGAAAATGGATAAGCAAATTAAAAATTTGTGCTGCAGTCCAAGTTATCCAGGCTCAGCTCAAAGTTCAGGGCTTTCCTGTCAGGTTACTTCTCCTATACCAAATCTGGGGGTATCCAATGGCTCTATCACAGTCCAGTAAAAAATCTCAAGGATAGCTTTATCTTCTTGTCTGTTTAAAATTACTTCATTAGATGAAGGAAAACAGTGCTGTCAGTCCCCTCTCCCTCCAGCTTTCTCTCACGAATGTAAAACCACCTCTTGGACAGCAAGGTCTTCTATTACTCTGGTTTCTGGTGGAGACAAATGTCACAACCCACACAATACAGAGGAGGGAACTGAGGCATGGAGTCATGGCATGTCTGAAGTAAGGTCACCCAGTGACAGTCATGAATAATACCCAGGTCTGTAGACCACAACACTATGTTTTACCTACTAGATCATATTACTTACCGGAAAAACCCGTGTCCTAACTGGGATTATAATGAACTCTACTGTGATTAATAACTCTCTCCTCCAGAGTCCTCAAGTCTCACCTGCACCAGATAATACATTGAGATAAATGAAGATAAAGGAAAATCTTCCTAAGAACCTGATTACATCCTTATTATTCACTCCTGGACTCCTGCAGTGTTTTAATCCTACTGATGTTGGGCTAAACTTCAAAATAAACAACACGGGGCATTTTCCACCACCATTAAATGTAATTAATGGATAAAATTAGTCAACCAAAGATAAAATCCCATGGCAGAAAGTCCATAACAATGTGAATTTTTGCTATATTTTTTCAAAGTATTTTATTTACTTAACATCTTTGGTTTTCATTCATCATAATCTTTTTATCCTCTGAAATCTATACTGATTTCACTTCAAACTCTGCTCTTAATCTCATCTCATAAATGTAGACATTAGACCATTTCATATTCGAGTTGCCTGTGAAGTTGACAAAACCAGCTTTGTAAATTCTTATTTTTCATTTATATATTTTTCAAATTATGCTTTCAGCACAGTCATCTTCTTTACTTTATTCTGAGTCAAAATAAATGTGTATCATGACAAACACCTGTGACTATAGGGCAGTAGATATTAAAGTTCAACCTGCAAAGAGTCTGGACTTGGTGCATCTGATTTGGAACCTGTAAGGAATCTAAACGAGGGTGTAATATTGGCATATGATAAGGTACCTCATTTCTGTGTCCAGTTCCTCTGGATGCATACAAATGGTTATTTTTCACCCACAGCAACACTATTTGTACTTGGTCCCATTAACTCTGCTTGCGATTAAGTAAGAAATTATGCATATGTTTTACTGAAAAATTGCATTAAAAAAACAGAGTACATGTACATAAGGAATGAAGACTAATGCGAATGAAAAATCTGAACCCTCATTTTTCAAGCAGTTGCAAGTTGCATAACGTTTATCAGTAACCTCTGACTCACTTATAAAGCCAACTGAAGTCAAGGGAGTGGAAAGTATGTAAACGAACAGCAAAACCTTCTTTCTATATATACTCAGAGATTTTCACCCCAAAGGTTGCAGAAGAACTTTTCCAAGATATCTAATGTGAGATAAATCAATACAATAACATTTTTGTTAACAGATTTATTTTTTTTTTTTTTTTCCAGAAGAAAAGTTTGCATTTGGGGGCTGAAGCAACTCCACAGCATTTCAGGGGCACAAGCAGCAGAATTACAAGCTTCTTGCTAGTGACCATTTTAACTAAACAAATTTTCTGCCAGTCCTCTGGTGAGAAATAAGCTTCATCAAGAGGCCTCCTCAAAATAGTGCAGTACAAACTTGCCCTCTGCAGTTAACGTGCTGCAACAAACCCTTTCTAACTGACCTCAGTAGTGCCTTTCCCACCTGAGAAACGAATTCTTGCTATTGCTACAGCGATCAATCTCTTCACGAGTGATTCTTCCTTCATACAGCTTCAGGCTCACTTGAAAAGCTGAGATCTCATTTTATATCAATCAATAGAGATGAAAGGTAAAGTTCAAAGCAGCTACTTAAGGAATATATATTATATACACCAAATAAGTGGGTTAGATAATATATTTATCAACAAAAATTCTTGTAGAAAAACAAAAAAGTCACTGTCAAAGTTTGTTTTAACAGTGGTATAAATTTTCCCTGAGTAACAAGATATGTGAATGGAAAACGGTGATAGAAAACACAGTGTGGGTAACAGCTCTCAGACCACAAACAGCTCACAAACTACAGGTCACAGCTTGGAAAAAACCAAAAGCTTCCACAGATCAGTATTAGTAATAAGTAAAATCAATGTCAGACTAGTAATCAGTAATCAGACCAAGAGTTCTTTTCAACTCAGAACCCAAAGTTCAAATCAATATTCTAATATTGATTTGTCTTTAAACATCTGACTTGGAACAGAAACCCTATCAGAAGAAAGCTGAGAAGAAAACCATAAAAATAAAGGAATTTTTCTTTAAAGAAAGTTTTAACTCTTGCTAAAATATGTAAAACCCCAGAGGAACACAACCATGGGACAATTGTTCTTTGAGACCTAAAGTAACATATGAAAAATTAAAAGTCTTGTTGCACCAACTAATTATAAAACATGTGGCTTGAGCTGATTCTTACTTTGATCCTCAACTTTAAACCAGCCCACATGATACCTACCTGCTGTCTTCATGCTAGCATTCCATGCTTTGATCAGGAATCGCCCTGGAATCCCAACAGGGCTGAGAAAGCATCAGTTTAGACAAAACTCCATCATCCCATACGGTTTTTTGTACATATAAAAACATAGAGTGGAACTACCCAGCCTAATATTTGAGAGACATTTTGAATACAGACACATATACAATTGCCCTTGATCAACAGCCAGGGACACTTGGGGTTCATAGAGATGGATTGTAGAGCACAGAAACAGTCTTGATGTCTGTGTACATGGAGAAACGTACAGTCCTGTTACCTACAGTAGATGCAAGAATGACCAGGGTCCAATCTTCACAGCCATCCACAAAATATTTCACAAACCTTAACGCAGCACTTGATATACACTGTGGGTGTTGTCTTTGTATGTTATCTGCTGTAGGCAACTCAGTCATTATATCCCTTTCCAAATCATGTCTATAGTTTTACTTTGAAGATATTTTTCCCCTAAAATAAATTATTTTAAATGTAAAATAATTCAATAGGATTTTGCAGTTGAAATGTGCTTCTGCAAGAACTAATCCATACTTTCTTTTGAAGAGAGAATAAAAATCAAAGAAGGAAACACTTATTTCTGTAACACAAATCTATAACAGCAAGTCAGCTGTAATTTAATTAGCAGCTATGGCAGATTAGAAGATTTGTGATTCCTTCAGTAAAGAGAGATTTTTTAGGATCAATTAACACAAGACCTGATGTGAAACCTTGAAATTCAGAGAGAACAAAGGTGGGAGGTGAAAACAAAAGTAAAGGTGTGGGAATTTGAAACAAATAAGTTGTTTTCTAATTTTTATTGTCATTCTTGCATGGGACAAGTTACCGCTATAAGGGGATTAAATGCCTAAAACTGGTCCAAAGCTTCCTCATGTGCAGAATGTAATTCCTATTATCAGTGTCTCTCCATTTAGAGCAAAGCTGTTTATTCATTAAAAAAAAGAAAATATTAGTAGCAGAATTATCTTTGGGGTTTCATGAAATTTTATTATTTGTTGCATTTAATAAGCACAGAGAAAGAAAGAGGTCATGTCTTGAATGGAATAGCTTGTAAGATAATATAACAGCAAAACACAGCAGCTGAAGATAAAGAAAATCAACTTTTAGTTGCTGTATTTTATTGTTTTCCTTATGGCTTAATAGTGTAAATTGAAAGAGAGCTTAAATGTTAGCATTTCTGACAAGATGGTAAATTCAAGACAATAAGGAAGCAAATAAAATGATTCATGTGGAATTTTGAAATATCTCAAAATATGCCAGCCACCAGATGTCACAAAACCTGCAAGTGATGATGCACTGAAATGAGAGAAGGGCAAAGCTCTGGCAGTAGCTCCCAACCATACAGCATGTCAGGAAACTTTTCCTATTAATCTCTATAAATCTTAGAGTCTTGGAATGAAAGCAATAAAACATGCTTAAGACAAAACAAAGTGAAATTTCCCCTGCCATCATCTGCCTCAAAGTGGAAACAATGCATTTAAAACCAGCATCTTGAGCATGACAGAAAACAAAGGCCACCTGTGCACTAAAAAAGAGCATTTTAAAAAAAAAGGCCAATTTCATCTTACATAAGCACAGACATAGTCAATATGTTTACCATCTCTCACAAATTCTACAGACCCAAGCAGTTCCTTGAACTCCCAACACCACAAATTCCCAAATATTTATTTTTAATCACACACACACACACACACATATATATATATAAATGCTCACTGGATCCTCCATACAACAAATCCTATGTGAAAGACACCATTTGTAATACTGGAAAGTACTATCTCCCATTGGCTTTGGTGAACCCATTATCATGTCCTTATGGAAACACAGAAAATATGTATGAATAAGTTTATATCACATCCTGGTGCTGATAGCAAAATCCTTAGTCTATGAAGTGATACTCAGTAAAGAACCTGACAAAACCTGACTCTTAATATTAATTCCACAAAAAACACTTGAAATTTTAACTGAAATAAAGATTAAATCTCATTCTATACAATAACAGATCTGCTTCACACACTGTAAAAAAATGTGCATTTTCCCAATGAAAATAGCAATGTAAGTCAAGAACACCTATTGAGGGAGAGAGTGCAATAGGTATGAGATAGAGAGAAAATGATTCCTAACATTCTGCATCCAAAGGAAAAAAAAAAAAATCATTCAGAGCAATAAATAACTCTGTTTTGTTAATATAAACTCTTACTGCTGCTGTGTAATGCAGTACTCTCCAGGAGCTGCAACGATATGAAAGAAAACACATAGTGAATTTGCACAAGGAGTAGCAATTTATAACCTCTGACAACACTGTCCTACACTCGATTGTTTTTATTTACTTCCTTTCTCTTTTAAAAATTAAATGCTGGGCAATAGAGCTCTCTCCTGCCAGTATCAATACCTTGTACACTCTATGTCAGATATGAAAGGTCAGTATTTACACTATTATATTGCACAACCCATTAATCATCATTTTTCATCTTCACCTAATCCCACTGCACAGTGTTATTGTGGCACAAAGTGCTTAGACATTAATAAAAGAGAGATGGTCAGAGTAACCCTGTTTTATCTGCCTGTAAACTGCATTGAGATTTAATACTATCGTTTGTGCTGTCCACTGTGATGAGACAGACAGGGACACCTGTGTTTGCTACTAATCTAAAACCGAACGTTAAAGAATAAACTATTCTAAGCAAAACAGAACACATGGATTAGTGTTGTCTGTGTAATTTAGAAGGAAATAGGACATTGCTGGAGGGAAATAGTACCTGTAACTCCAGTAACCAATATCTTCTGTACATTGCCTTTAACTGGGATCACAGGTACAAGCTGAGTCATAGCCAAGGGCTGGGACACACAGGTCAGGGGTGTACACAGGCAAAGTCCCAAGATCCATTTATGGCTCAGGTTGTTCACAGGAGCACTGAGGTCACTTCAGGAGATGCAATGGGAGAGCAGAGGAAGGAGGGAGGAACTGGAATTGCTTATTGCAGCAGCACCAAATCTTTAGATTGACTCAAGCCAGTATTTTCCCCACCATATAAAGATTGTATTCAAACCTGAAGACAAAAAGGCCACAGTCCAGGTTTGGGACTTGTGCCAAATGCACAACAATTAGGGCTAAAAGCTTAAATGCTAACCTGCACACAACACATAAATGGCACTTTAATTAGTACTACTTGGGTAGTACGAGTGACATGGTCAACACCAGGACATACTTCTTTAGTCTTACTAACCTGGAGACCAGAAAGCCGTGGGAGATACAAGGCCCAGGAGGTGCTTGTGACTGAAGCTAATTTAGTCAGAAGTAAGGCAGAAGAGAACCTCAGTGAATAAACTCTGTATTTAAGACTTTTGAATACTTATAAAGCCTTGGAAGAACACTGCTCTATCTGACTCTGGATTTATACAGCTGGTTTGCAGTGACCAAGGAGCTCTGAAGGAGCATTACAACCAAAACAGGGCATCCCGGCAGCAATGCAGCAGGATGCTCACTGACAGCAGAACCTTTGGCATTGGGGGTGCAGCAGAGCTACTTCAAAAATGTTGGGGTAAGAGCTGTTGTGTTCAAATTACGCTAAAGATCAACAGTGACAAAGGTTAATTAAAAAAAAAAAAAAAAGAAAGACTGATTTTCACCCGTTTTGCCCCTGGGTTGAAAAAAAAACAGCAGGAAATGTGGTTGCTTGGTAGGAGCACGATAGTCTGCAACTGAACCTGCAAACAAGCCATGTACATCCTATTGATTTTCTTCTGGTTGAAGATGCAATAAGGAAAATATGGGGCTTCTAATTTGAAGCAGCTTGTGACATATAGAAAGGAAACAGAAGTGGATTTTCAGTCAGATCACCCACTACGTCCAAAATAACAATCCACCCTATCTACTCTGACAAAATAACGCATAATAAAACTAAAACTGTGCTGAGAAAAATAGTCTGTTAAGCTTCCCATTCCTCTGAGGCCTGAAGTCTATTTTTAATGTTGAGAACTGAAGTTACATATGCCCCACCAAAGCCTGCCTCGCCTCAGCCAATTGAGAGAAGCAGCCTGCAAAGCATTAATAATTCATCTGATTTAGTTTAGTTGGCGTATTTCAGCAACCAAACTGCATCAAACTCTCCTACAAGGAAAGAGAGGGGGGATATTTTGGAAGAAGCTTTCCTCATTCACAGCATGTTCTTCTTTTTACTTACTTTCTTTTCCATGTATTTATTGGCAATGAAAAGTCTTCACAGGCAGGCTAAGAGAAAAAAGGTCTCCATACACAGCATCAGAGTAGGAAAATCTGAGACATAAGCAAGACCGGATTTCCATGTCAACCATGACCCACCAATCCAATTTATTTCTGATGAAAAGCAGGTAATTCTGTGTTCCTTTACAGTCATTTTGAGAAGTTATCCCCTGACACAGGAAGAATAACAAAGACCTTTGGCTGGCAGTTATATCTCTGCATTACACCTGAGACCTGTCTCTCTCTTTCCATGCAGAGTTCAAGCTAAACAAAACTTAGATGCAACCCACGTGCAAAATGTCCCACTGTTTTTTTGTATCAATGTGAGGCATACACAGCTTCAAAAGGAAAATCTCTGTTGCACTGCCACACCGGCACTTCATTAACTAAATCCTGCATTTATGTCCATTTACTTTATTTTCAAAATACTTTCTAGAAAATGGGAATTAATTAAACCCACAGGCTGCTCCTAGGTTTTTTCACTTTCCTGATTACTCTGGAGATGAGTGGAGTAATTCTTCTGAGAAGGTACTGTCTCAAGAGTGAACATGGAGGGTGCCAAATGTATTCAAACTGGTGAATAACATACAGCTGAAAGGGAGAAAAGCTGCAACTATGGATGAAAAAGAAGGAAAGTACACCGAGAACTGTGGTCTGCAACAGTAATTTTTGATGACCACCACAGCATAAAGGTGAAACTCAATGTCCCAAATCAGAGATTTCAATTTCTGACTAAGCAGATGAGATGGAAAAGGCCCAGCTTTATTTCTAGACAGACCTCTTCCCTTCTATGCAATAGCTTTGGCAAGGCAAGAGCTGCAGTAATTATTTACACAAACAGTGCTTTTTATATCATGGTTAAAAATGCCTATGTCAAAACCTGAGAAAGACAGATTATAATCCATGGACGTTAATAATCCAAGCACCTGGGGACTCAAAACTCTGTAAAAGAAAGGACACAGTCTGACAATACACATCCGAGAGAAAATGCATGGTCTGAGACAGGCTGGGTTTTCATCGAGAAGAGCTGCACCTCACAAATAAAAGGGTTCGGACTTTATGCTTTCTGTGCTGTGCTTATACATATAAACTTATATATACACACACACACACTATAGCTTGCTTAACAGATGGAAAAAATCCATAAATTAGGCCTCACTGGCATTAATTTGTTGGCGATTTTTCATTTGCATGAAACAAACCTTAAGTAATTTTTGTTCATTCAAACAACCAAGACCTTTCACCATGTTGAACCTCACCCTTTCATGGAACAGGTCATTTATTGAATCATTTTTGAATTATCTTTCAGTAATTAAGGGTCTTCTATATAGCAGTTATTCATTTGAGTAGGTCTTAAAATGTTACAGAAAGAGCATTAGAGACTACTTTTAGAAAAAGCCATTTAATCTAAAAAATGGAATATCATTTGTCCTTCCCAATTTGTTATTCTGGCCCACGATAACACCCAGTCCTTAGGTACTATTGGATCAAACATGGAATGGCTTGGAATTATTTGCTCACCCACTCAGAGGAGGAGACCTTCTCTTTTTTCAAAAAATTCAACATTTCATCAGAGTACTCATTTTCCTAGTTTTTGCAGCTACTGGTGCCATGCTAATAGAAAGTGAATAGCCAGATCTGTTGAAACCAGATTGGTCATCACTTGAATATCTTGCGAACAAATAAACAACAGAAGGGATTTTTTTCAGAAATATAACAAATTGCCTAGGTTAGCTCATGATGAGGCCTTTAAGTGCCTTGGAGGAAAACAAAGAAGTTATACATAAGAAAAGCAGGACCAGTCTAACATACCAGAGAGGTCCGGTAAGCTTTCTGGCAATAGAGTTCCCCTTGGAAGGGTGGCTTAGATCAGTCCCAGCCACAGCATCCACTAAGCCGAGCACTGCACTGGGGAACGAGTCAGTCTTGCAATAAAAGTGGAATACGCTAGAGCATGAAGTAAAGAACCATAGTTTTAATTTGGAATTGTAATAGATTTTCCTTCTCACAAGGTTTACTTCTGTACAAGATAGCAGTGTACAAGCATTGCAGACGCCACAGAGAAAAACGGAGGAAGCCACAGCAGCAGCAGCTCCTTGTTCCCAGGAGACCATAGTCTTCAGGAAGAAGATCACAAAGCAAAGGTCACCCTGTGATTGCAGTTACCAACCACGCCAGTCTCGGGGGAAGCAGTGAGAAGTGCTGTGGATCTGCTCAGGGCTTAGAGCACAAACCTGTAATTACAGGTTCTGGACACAGCCTACCCAAGGGACTCACGTCCTGGTGCCTGTGTTGGTATTACTGGTTCCCCATTACTGGCAGCCCACAACTCAGCATATTTCCCCTCTCACGGGGAACACTGTCTTTCAAATGTTATTGTTCTGCTGTGATTACTACATTAATGCAAAGTAATAACGATAGAACTTCCAGTTCTCACTCACTGTTTTTTAAGTGAATAATCTTTCATCTTCTAGTAAACAAGGGAAGAGAAGCAGTAAAATAGAGTAATGAAATGGTATGACCATGTTAAAAATTTTTTTTTTAAAAAAACAGTATATCTGAAAATTGTGTTAGTTTCCTACTTGGAACACTGATGATGTATTTAGTTCAATAAAAAAACCCACAGTTTTTGTTTATCAAAAGTTTGCATGCACAGAGACTACCAAGCTCCTTTAGAAACAACCTCAGTAAGGCAAAGTAAAGGAAGGTAAGATAATCTTTTAATTTTCTACCACTTGTAGAGCAATTATTTAACCTCATCCCTATCAGCTCCTTTACCTCTCTCTGCAGGAGGAATTCCTGGCTACTCAGCCAGTTTTCAAGAAGTTCTTTAGTAAGAATCCTCAAGAATAGAGTTTCTGTCAAAGTACCCCTAATTGTTAATTCCTGCCCTTTAAGACAGCTGCTGAATTCAGTGACTACAGCAGCAGCTCCAAAACAGGCTGGTGATGGTTGTTTTGAAAAACCTGACAGCAAATCTCTGTCTAAAATACCAAAAGGACCACGTACTTTCTGTGACCTTTCGGTGCTAGATGATGATGAGAACCAAGAATACACTTCAGAGCCCTATCAGAAGTGGTACAACTGAGAGATGGTTGGCCTCCTTCAGCATTGCTCTCCAGAGGGAGAGCGTAACTCAGGTGAAGAGGTCTGTGTGCTGAGCAGCTCTCCAGACATGCCTTTTAGGAGTATGGGGTTTTTTTGTCACAATGAATTTCCAACAGGAGAGAAAGTCCTTGAAACGGTAGCAAGTGCGACATCAGGAGAAGGTCTGATACTTCTGATTTTTACATCTTGCATCAGCCTTTACAACTGCATAATGCCTCCACTGCTGCACGGGAGCTTTCTGCCACTTCATCAGGTGGAAAGCAGCACAGAATTGCATCCACATACACATTTAAAAAGTTATTGCTTCCTTTAAGAAGATTCAACTTTCATGAAGAAAACATTAAAATACTAAAATATTTGGGCTTAGAAGCATATGCTTTGATTCAGGAATTCTGTGCTCCCATTTACTTTGATGGACTGCACTTCTTGGCTGAACCATTTACTCTTTAGTGTCTTCTTCCTTCCAAAAGAAGAGCGAGGATGCTGGAATACAGCACTTCAGAGGCTCATGAATATGATCTCAGCAAAATGTCCTTTCCACTAAGGACAACACATAAAGAAGGCACTGAAAAACCAAATGAGCAATGCAGCAGCATATACAAAATGAACTAACTCAAAATATTTTCAATTTTCTACCGAGGATATTAACATGATCTAGAGAAAGCTTACATGTGAAAAAAAAAAAATAACTGGGAAGTCTATATTTAAAAAAACCCCAAACCAGTTAGCATTGCATTTTAACAGGCATACTAAAACAATCTTTGTGTAGCTTTTTAAAATTACTTGCTAAAGTGAAAGTCCCCTTGCATGTTGCACTCAAACCTTCACTTCTAAAACCAAGGTCCATGAACAACTATTGGTCAAGCTGAGAAACAGCCATAGCAGAAATAATTGGAGGAAAAAAAAAATCCTGCCAACTGTCCAGCTGTAATGGAACCATGACAGAGCATTTTCATGTCCTCTGTCAGCAAGCCTGGTGGCATGAGAATAAGCTTGGGTCATTCAGAGGTGTGTGGACCAAACCATTTTTCTAAAAAAGGCATCCAATACATTTTAACTGATTCAGCCTCTTTTTCAGCAGAAAAGTTTGTCCATGCAGAAAGAAAGGAATCTAATCATTTGTCTGGGGATTTTCAGGCCTTCAACAGTGCAAATCAAGCTGCAAACATCAAGAAGTCCTAGACAAATTGCCACTGGATGGGCTCAGCTTGTCCAGGATCATAGGACACATTTTGTAAGATAAAGGTGTCCTTGCAGTAAACCCAAGAGCAGAGCCACATCACCTGTTGTATAACCCAGTGCTATTCCAGTGGCCAACTCCAGCCCCTCTGCCCACAGGAGCACCAGCCCGTCACCATCAGTGCTGGGCTGCACAAGCTGCACCCTGTGTTGGCTTTCATGGGTTTTAGTGCTATGAGAAAGTGATGCACGCATAGGATGTAAATACCTTATGTTCAAACAGCTTTTATGTATATGTAGCCAAGGATTCCAGCTTTTAAGACAAAATTATGTAGACAGGGCAGAAATTTCACACATGGAAAGAATATTAGAGAAGTCCAGAAGGAGCTACAGATTTTCATAGGAAAGCTTCCTCCAGGTCAGACTGTCCTCTGATATGCTTGAACAAGAGATTCATAGGACAGATATGGTTTTCCTGCAAAGATACAGCCAGTTCTCATCAGATTTCAGCTGATTAGGACAGGGAAGCCAAATAAAGAAGTATAAATTGCCAACTGACCCAATCTGAATCTTTGAGATATGTCATATACCTCATCTGCTCCCTATGCATATCTGTTTGCTCCCTGCCCTCATTGCTCTTACAGCAAACACTCACAGATATATTTCACACTGGTGCCAAAAAACAGTCTTATTCCTGTGCAGAAGTCATTTATTAGGAAAAGAAATTCACAGTTAACACTAAGGGACTTGTTTTGCTTTTATGCTCATAATTCAGGCTTCCTGATTTCGCTTGTTTCTGCAATTTCAGAGATATACGAGGCCTGTATTAAAAAGTTGCCTGGCACAGAGCCGGCATCATTTGCCTACTCTCTGATGCCAAATGCTCTTGCTTTTTGCATCTTCTTCCAGGATCTCAGACACACAGCCCAGCAGCCATCTGCAGAGCTTTCCTATCCTCCCCTCAGTTTTCAATTATTTTGCCATCTAAGCAGCAGTTACTCTAACACTGAGCTGCAATTCCCATGAGACTCCACAGCCCTCCTTCAATCTGACTGTATTTCTAGCTGAGCTTCTTTACTGTTTTGTGATATTATTCCAATCAGCCACACATCATCAGTGTCATGTAACTTCACAATTCCTGGACAAAGCTGTTTGCAGTCGCGCAGCTTATTGCTTTCAAGTCTTACGAATAAATTCTATCTCCCAGCACCAAAAGATTTCATTAAACTGGCAAACAAGCTTCTCACCCAAAAGCGTGGGTGTTTTAACATGAGGGTCTTATAGGATTTCTCAAGAGAGGTGGACTACCACAGCTCTGAAACCCACACTAACAGTGAAGAGAGCCCCAGACCAAGCAGGTTGAACACCTAGTTCAATAGTCAGCCATTCCAGTGTTGAAGCACTGGAGAAATCTAGTTTATTATTCTCCATGCATTTTCCAGATGAAATAAGTGAAATGTGAAATCCCTACACTTTTAGGGGATATTCCTTGCTGGCAGGTGGAGTTTTCAACTCATTCAGGATCAGAGGGCAGCTCCCATGCACTGCTCTGATAACACAGGCTGCTCAGAAGTCGTATGAGCCATCACTGCTGGCTTTGAATGTTGAAATGTATGGGGTGCCTTCTTCACCATGGCTCCCTGCCCTTGGAATTTCCCTCTGACTTGTACTCTAAATTTAGAGTCTCCAGTCTCCTTGTTCACATCAACCCAGAAGCAGAATGTGTGGAAAGGTAAAATCTGTTTCATTATTATGATAAGCAAAAAATATTTTTGAGGATGAGGAATTTTGCAGTTTTTGTTTTTATTTCAGTTATTTTCATTTTCTGGTCTGGCACTTTCTAGCTGAAGTTAAAACCTGAAGTTATAATCAAACATATTGCAAAAAGCCATTGCTACAGAGATCACCAATTAGATATTGTGCCCACCCACACAGAGCTGTGCATACACAGACAAATTTTTTGTAATATTTTTAATCACCTTAACAAGAAAAAAAAAAAAATTCTAAATTTTGCTGCACCTTGATTGTTTCTACCACAGACACTCAACTATGATCCTGCCAGCTCTCTATGCAAACATGCCAAAACACCATCCATGAAAAGGCTGTGCTCGTGGAAATTAAGCCAACCAAACCACTGCCACTGAAAAAGACAGTTCCACCCCTCCCCAGCCACCCCTTCCCATGGCATCTTGGTGCTGGCACAGGTACTTGTCCAGCTGCAAGTTTAATTGTGTATATACTAGCTTAGGAGGAGAAAAAGCAGGCTGCATCCATTTGAAATCTGAAAGGAATTTTAAAATATGAAGGACTCAGATTACAGCAACAGTAGCTTGGCTAGGATGCAAACATACCGAGAAGTGAGAATATTGCTTTAATGCCTTCCAGTATGTGGAAACAGGATCCCACGGTTCAGCGTAACCCTTCTGGCTGAAAGGCGATGCAAGACCATCACTTCCCACAACCCTGAATTAGTGCACAGAGTGAGCGTATTTCACTCATGAGCCGACTCATCACCAATTTCAATGTCTTCAGTTTTTCAGGGACTAATAATGTGTACGCACTGTAGCATTGGCACAGAATGTTTCTTCTTGCAATCCCCGCAAGAGTCACACTGATCAATAACTTCTCTGCCATCACCGCCCTTTCTGCATTCATTTTCCTGTGTTGGGACAAAACACAAAACAGATCCACACAACAGGAAAATTGTTATCATCAGGAGAAAAGCCTCCTGCCCCACATGCCATTTGTCCTCTGAAATCACCCTCTGATAGATAAGCACGTTCATCCAAAGTACACCAAGTCCATCAATGAACACAATCTTTCATTTATTCCTTTTTATTGAGGAAATCATTCTAGTGATAATCAGGTCTTTTTACCATCTTCCCTTTAATTTATTTGAGCAGCTGTTGTACACCTCTGGTTACCTTTGTTCCATCTCTCATTTATTCTGGTTTGTAGCTAGTATTTGCTGCCTTTTTTTTTTTTTTTAATTCTCCAGGCTTACTTTGTTTCCTATGTTCATGTGACATCATTGCAAGAATTGCAGAGAAGACTGCAGCTGTGCTCGTGAACATGATCAAATGAGCAAATCCACCACTGAGCCTTAATAACCATCATAATCCTGAAGCCTTGAAAAAGCCCCTGCCTGTTAGAGTCGGACCTAAGCCTGACCTTCGTCAGGCTGCACACCTCATTACAGAGATCAGAGCCAGCAGCCCTGAACTCCCCCGAAGTTCAAAGGGATGTGACCATTTGGATAACTCCTATCTCTACACGAGCTCACGTTCAGTGAAAGAAACAGAGGGAAATTCAGTCCTTTTTATGGCAACTGTGTTGTACTAATCTGCTGAAGTGAGCTTGAAAGAGTGAGCTTAAAAAATTACCAATTTAGACAAACAATAAACACAAACCAGTCCTTTGTCCATCCTACATAACACCTTAACAAAGAAGGGTGCCCGAGAGCATCCATCCTGCTGTAATTACTTCTCTGTTGATTTAACTCAGTTGTAGCTACTAAAGTTTGAGTTGCCCATTATTTGAGTTACATATTTTCCCCATTCGTTCCAGTCTCCTTTTTCAATACAGGCTCCTCTGGCTGCAGTACACGAGCCGCTTGCCAAAGATGGCAATAAACACAAACCAGCAGCAACAAGCACACGTAGCTAGTCTGGCTGTGCAGAAAATGTGCCACGAACACGTCATGGCAGCTAAGTAGTCTCAGACACATTTGCCTAGCCTGCATCTATTTTAATTGCACAATTGTAGAACTAGTGTGAATCTCATTTATATAAAGCTATTTTTTGTTCAGCTAGTAAGCACACTGTCTTCGTTTCCACAAACATACACGAAAACACAGGAATTGCAGAAACCTGTAATTCACCAGTGACATTTACAAGTTCCTGACCAGCCACCCTGACGGTGCTCGAGTGCCACTCAGCAAGTGTGGAGGGGTTTTTTAAACTTTACATTATGCAAAATATTCTTGCTTTCTTTCAACTCTTAAGTCTTCATTCATTCCCCTATTTATGATGCACAGTATTTTTTTTCCCCTTTAAAAGCTTTCAAATCAGACTTTCCTATTTTTCTGCCTACAAAAAGACAAACACTTAACCAGCATGTAATGGAAGTATTCCTTCAAGGTCCAAAGAAATGCAATATTTCTATGCTGAAATGTAAGATGTCATCAGAAATAGAAATCAGCAGTGAATACTACTTTGAACATGAAATGGAATATATCAAAATATGTATGAGAGCAGCTAAAGGTACATTCTCTGCACAGATACCACTTGACAGCTTGTTAACCCTACAGAGAAGCGGCTTCTGCCCCTCTCAGGGATTTAGCAGATGGCCCAAGCACACAAACGTGCTGTAACTTCAGTAATGCAGGAGGTTGTTTTATTTTTCTTTGAATTGCACAAAACCCATCTTTCCTCAGACTAAAAAAGCATTTCAACCATTTGCAGATAACAAGGGATTTTTCTGTATGTTTGTTTTTAAAGTTCTCTATTGTACCTTTCATTAAGAACCTGTAACTAATAATCAAAACTTAAAAGGGCAGTTCCACATGTATTGACTGGATTTCAATTAAGTTGCCATGTGCATCTCAGTACTAGATCTATTACTTTGTACTGTAATCCTTGGAAAACAAATTTATTGCAGCATTAGCCACACTTATTCCATTGCCACGTGGATTCTCTGATCATCCTTTGCACTACACATACTACTGGAGAAAAAAAAAAATAAGATGATTGTAACATTTATGTTTCCCAATTTTTAACTGGCCAAGAGCCAACTTATAGAGAATGAGAAAATAAAGTGAGAATTTAAAACAAGTAAGTTTTACACTCAAAATGATTTTCAATTTAGGTTCAGCCCCTCTAGTAAACACCAAATATTCTTACAAACTAGCCTACCCATCACAGAAATACATATAACTATTTAGAGGCAAGGTTTTTCTGCCAGAATAATATGTCAAGTGCTGGAATTTAATTCCCATTTCCATTATGTTTGGAAACTGAGAACATTTCCACAGGTGTATATTACTTAGGTAGAGGTCCATATTACTTTCACGAGCATGTAGCCTTCTACTGACAACAACTAAAGAAAAAAAACAACCTCACTGCCTGCAAACTGCAGCAGCCCTGGTGGCATTCTCTTGTAATCTCGTAAACTTGCATTATTATATCCAACGTGATATGCAGTATAAGAGGCATGTGTTTTATTTAATCCAAAATGTTATAAAATATAACCAGCAGCAGCATCTTTTGAAAGCTTAATTTTAGCAGTGTCCAATCCGTGAAAGCTGTTACTAAGCACACATCACCAGCTACCTAATATTAAAGCTTTCCCTATTCCCCAACCCTCTCTCATTGCCTCTCCTTTAATAAAGCTTCCCTGTAACAGTTTATGGAAGTGAATGGATGCACACTGATGATTTGTGGAAGTTGTTACTTGGGGGAAAATTGCACAGAATGATACATAAGATCGTAAAGGAAGAGTCTGACTGCAAAGTTTGCAGATACCTTTGTCTGATGTATTTTTTGTCCATTTATGAATCTTTCAGCAAATTGTCCCATTTTCTGTAAATTGACAAGCTATAAGACAGTGATTACCCAGGTTTCTCATGGCTTATTTACAAATTTTATTTGTTCCAGTGCTTTGTGTCTAGCTACTTAGAGTACATCAGATTACTACTACCATTTCAGAAGAGAAGCTCTTCAGAGTGGAAAACAGACAGGCCACTGATGGCAAGAGTAATGAATGATGTAGATTCAGCTTGTGTTGCAGGAGAATACGGTGTTCTCTACCCAAAATATCCACTACCTAACAGCATAACAAAAGCAAAAAATAGCCACATTCACATCAGCTTTTCTCTGTCTGAACAGCTCTTCAGAAAGCCAAGCAAGTTAACATACCAGTTAGTTTGGGGTACTTTACTATCTATTTTCATATTTAAAAAGCTTTAATAAAGAAGATTACCTGATGTTCTTAATGTTTTGACAAAACTGTTTTCAAAACAAAATACAGAGCCATGTCTTACGTGATAAAAATGCATTTCTCCTTGGTCTAAATTACCTTGCAACTTGCAGAGAGCTGGGTCTTTTTAACAGGATCTTGCACTCATCTATTCTGAGTTTGGGATCAGACCAGACCACGATTATTGCTATGCTGTTGCTTCTTAAGACAGAAGTGTAGATATTCAGATACAAATTCCTTTGACTTATCACATGATTGAACTCTGTAATTGTTAACCTATTCCAAACATTTTCCTCTGGGTCATTCTTTAACTGACACAAGCACCTTTTTCACATTTATATGGTACAAAAGCCCTGAGCACATAAAATCCTTCCCTTCATAGACTGAGAATTCAAGAGGTCACACCCAATGGGTAAGAAAACTTCACAAAATGTTGTGAAAATTCTACAACTGATTAATTTCAAGCCTGAAACAGCATCCATGTATGAGGTCCCTGGTCTACTCCCTCAGTGCTGAGGTAAGATCAGTTATGTCCCGACTATAACCACCATATGCCTGGCCAGGATGCTCCTTGCAAATCTCCAGAGACAAGAGACCCCGCAGCTCACTGCAATGTTTCATTATCCTGACTGCTGACAGGTATGCTCTCGAATGTGATCTAAATCTTCCCTTGCCTCAAATTAAATCAAATAATTATTGCCTTACTCTCTCCCAAAATAAAACTACTGCCATGCTCATGATGGTGTTCAATGTTGTACTGTACCAAACCCAAATCCAGCTGGTAAATGAAACCAGCTTGTCTTCAAACCATAATCCTTCCTTCCTCTTTACTAATATTTAGAGAAAACAATTATTGCTTGAAGATACAGGTATTTATTCATGAGGAACTCAGCAGTTTAGCTAATGTCTGCAGTCCTCCACTGAAACTAATCCGAGTTTTGCCTAAGGTTCAGTAAAATCCTTTTACTGTCTTGAAATTACTCTTGCCAGTCTGTAGTTTGCTGCTCCAACTCAGAAAACATGCTATACTTCTCAAGTCTTGCTTCTACAGTACCAAGCCAAAATTGGAAGTGTTAGTATTTAACAGTACAACACTTTTGCTTTTAAGTGCAAAACACTGTCAGACCCTTGGTATAAAGCAAAAAGGAAAGAGGCACCAGGAATTACTATAAGACATTCAGATTCTACAACTACAGTCAAGAAGAATAGCTGATAGTAAAAGATTGTGTTTGAATGAAATAAGCAGCTCACCCATATAATATGAAATATTGTAATGAATAAATAGATAATTCAAGGAAATTCAGGCTGAAGTTGCTAAACACTATAATTTGAAAATTGCAGGGAATAAAGGCAAGAGGTTTTCTTGAGACTAATGTAAAAGTTTTATTGACATTTCTGTTCAAATAGTTGGTGATATTTGGCAAATAAACCCACAGAGCTCACAATATTAGAAAGACAGAAGTTAGTTATGACTGACAAAACGCACAAAATACCAGACCATATTATTTTGCAATAGAGAGGCTGGCTATGCCAGATGTTTCATGGCAGTATATATTTTCAGTCCTTAATTAAAAGGAGAAACAAGAAGTCTCAAGTCACAATCATTACAAAGCTTTGGAGGAAAAAACTAAATCAAGTTTCTTATGATTCTGTAGGGACTTAAATTAAGTGTCCAATAAAGCAGGCAGTTAACCATATAAGCATAGATCTCTTCACTGCTTTAATTAGATGTGACTCATCCAAGTCACAGTTTTCTTGGAAACTTCAGGTACACTCTTCTCAAGGGGGAAAACCCCCAGATTATACAATAGGATGAAAGTTTAGTTGAGTGAAAATTTGCACTTTGGAGGTAAAGTGTGTAGATAGATTATATTACAAGGACTAGAGAAAGAGAATTTGCAAATGCAGGCGTGCCATGCACTGTGGCATTCAATACACACTTTCTTTTTCCTTCCAAGGGGAAGATAATAGGAAGAAGCCACATCACACAGCATTGAGAGATTAGCAGATTCATAATGTACACAGATGAACACTGAACAACAACATTCAGGAAAGAATAATGCATGTCAACTTCTCTATATTCAGTGGAGCAAGACTGTTTTTTTTATTTTTAAAAGGTGCACAAACTTCTGGGAACAGAAGACAGAAATAAGGAGTGGATCTTTCAGCACCAGATGTTCTGAACTGAGCCCGCTCCTGCATACAAGTGAGTGGGGAAACTGTCCTGAATCCTGCCATCTACAAATCGTACCAGAAAGAGTATGTGGTGTGGTTCAGGTTTGGACAGCGGTCAGAATATGACACAAATTTAGTAGGAAATTGAGACATTTCAGAAAACTTTACTTCTGATCCTGAAAAGAAAACCTAAATTTTCAGAAATTTTCTGCTAAAAGAGAATCCCAAAGGATGCATTCCAGAAAGAGCAAAACTACTTTCCGAAATGAAATACAGGCTGCAATACCTACTACAGACCAGTGGCATTGACACAACTCTGAATTAACTTCCCAGGCTGCTCTCAAAACTGTCAGCCCATGGGTCCCAACTCCCACACAGTCTCCCCTGTCCATACACACCCAGAAGCATCCATGGAGCAGGACAGCAGCTCCTGGGACGAGGCTGCACTGCAGGAAGCTGTAAAAAAATTTGTCTCAGAGAAGTCCATAAGAGGGAATGGCCAAGCTTGCAACTTGGCCTCCTACGCTAGTTTGTGTGTGTATGTGTGCAACTAATCAAATGGGAATTAAAGGAGACATTCAGGTTGGAGAGTGCTGAACCAATGTGGGTGAAGAACAGCTTTAACTTGCCTGTCCCTTTAACCAAGTCCAACCTCAAATCCTGCCAAAGATTCAAAACACTTCCAGTTAAGTGTTTTTCCATATGACACGCAACTTGCAGTCTCAGGGTTGGCACAGAAACAACTGCAAGAAGAAAGAAATGCTTTCACTGGCCTGTTAGTGAAACATGGCTAAGGGGGTTGGAAACTCCTGTTTCAAAATGTTTTGCTTCATTCTCTGCTCAAGGAACCTGGAGAAGTTTCCAAATTCTTGTGATTTTTTTTCAAATGGAAAAGTCAGGATCCTAATCAAGAACTCTCCATAACTCCTGCCCTGCCCCCCTTTGCATTTCTGGGAAATTTATTTCTCAAGATCTGTTACAAAACAGCTATGTCTTTCTCACATAAAACTGAGAAATTAACAAAACTACCCAGTAAAAGAGCCACAGAGGTGAAGATTCTTCACCTTGGGCAAAACCAAGAAATACCATCAGAGAGCAAGGCTTTTATGAAGAGATTTTGCATGGTGCTCTGCCTGCAGGATTTCTGATCGTCACTGTACTTCGTCTGAATTACCACCTGTTGCCAACCTGAGTGAAGGACACTCCTAAGATGCTCTTTCCTACAACAAGAACACATGCAAACATTTTAAATAAGTGACTGCAATAAATAACATGCAATCTAAACATCTCAAAACTGCCAGTTTGTCTGAGATAATTTTTTTTCAACTATCTACCTACATTCATTACAACTCCCTTCTTTGGCCGGAATCTTTATTGGTTTTAACATAAAATGGACAGCAATAGTAAATAGCGTTTGTGCAACTCACACTTACCTCCATGGTGGTTTTACCTCTGACTGAACCACAAAGGCTGTTCTTGCCTCAGGGTAAATCTGCACAAAATGGTCTCTGATCAGTCTGGGCCTCAGGAGAAGATCCGTTTCACTCTAGTGACATTAAACTACATTTGAACTTTAGAAAACCTAATTTTATTTCAGAACAATATAGTCAATACAGGTATTAGGGGAAAAACAATTACATTTGCTGTACTTCGCATTTCATGATAACCCGTACGCAGACTGTCTGCTGGCCTACAAAATACTCTGCTTTTCTCATGAATCAGAAGGAAGCATTGATGATATACTACAGACAACTGACACAATCTTTACAGGAGTAAAGACCCATAATTATTTCCTCCAGTGATTTAAATCACTCTGCTCACACCTTGAGATTCAGGAGGAGTCAAATGATTTTTTTTTTTTTTTGCCTTCTCTCCTTGTCTTCTGTATCTGACAATGAATTTTCTGGGATATTAAAACAATGAGTATTACAGTACCACAGCTATCTACATCAGTGATCTGTGGATCAACTGGAAGTTCACTTTGACATATAATATTTTTCTACAAGCCTAGCAACACTATTTACTGAGACAACTGCCAGCTTCTCAGTGCAGAAACTATATCTTCTGAAACATTTGTGCACTATGTAGTAAAACACAACCTTGACTCAAATATGAAAAGTGTTTAGGCAGGAGATGAAAGGGGTGGTTTCTTGAACCAGAAATAATATCCTAGCCAAGAGATACTCATGGAAGTGGAATCTTAATATTTACTTAGGCTTTCAGCAGCACTGGATTTGCACTACAATTTATTAACTTCTCACAATGTACCTGGATACTAAAACATTAGCCACAAGAAGTTTAGTAGAAAAATACAGTATTAAAGCAGTGCCTATTTTAAGCATACATCTGGCCTTGATTCTGCTTCACCTGAAGTCAAGGATAAGATATTCATGTCCATATTAAGAAGTAGGATTTTTTTCTTTATACACAGGAGGTCCAGAAAAAGGAAAGAGTTTTCACAGACCTCAGCTGCTAGCCTAAACAAGCCCAGGAACAGAAAGGTCTGTTGGCAGCACCTGAAAACACAGTGTGCATATTGTGGACTCCTGTTTCAATGAGAGCATCCTACCCCCCTGTTACTAACCCAGCAGCTGGAGCACTGAGCTACAGAGGTCTCCAGCCAATCTGCTGAAACATCAGGATCCACTGGCACTCTTCCCAAAAGCAGAAGGGTCCAAGAAGGCAGCCAATTCTATCAAATTCAGATAAGTATCTGAGAAATCCTCTGTGAGCCAAGATCAAAGGGAGACAGCTCTAAAATGTGTGCACAAAAACACCATGCTCTAAGTAGTCTGTTGGCACCTTTTATCGGAATGTATAACAAGTATGTTGAATGGCTTCTGGTTTTAGTTGTTCACAGCATCCAAAACAGTATTCACTGTTTTTCACTATGTACAATAGTTCCTATGTATTTTACACATTTGTTCTACGCTTTCTGGAAAGTTCTGACAAGACATAACTCAGCAAACAACTCATGGCATAAGCACAAAGTTTTGTGGCTAGCAAACCACACATGTAGAATGCACGTAGAATAGCTTCTATTTTAGTAATTTTTAGTTTGAAAGCCTGAATCTAGCTAGCTATTCCTAATAAATAAATAAATAAATAAATCAGACATTATTTACACAAAAAAAGTTTGCCTATTTTTATATAACATCAGGCCCAGAAACATGCTTGGAGAAAGCACAGTTGAGTGAAAGGGAATGTGAAAGGGCAAAATGAGTCAAGTACCACAGATCTGAAAATCTTTCAGTTGGAAACACAGCTCGGGCATGCTGCCTTAGAAAAGGTAGAACAGGTGCTGCAGCAAGAAATACACAGCTGTGTCTTCCAAGGTACAGTTCTCATCAATAATGGATCCCTCTTAGCATTCAGTTGGATTTCTCCACCATTTCTAGTTTGACACAGCTTATTCATTTTCAGCAGATATTTTTCCCTTGAGGAGCCCCAACACTCTGTTGTCACAGTTCCTAGAACTTCTCTGCTGGCACCTGGCCCAGACAAGTTGTTAGTGAACGCATGCCTTTATTGTTCCTGAACAAGACAGAAGATTTGACAATTGTGATAACG
The DNA here is from genome assembly GCF_000700745.2 of Antrostomus carolinensis. Taxonomy (NCBI): domain Eukaryota; kingdom Metazoa; phylum Chordata; class Aves; order Caprimulgiformes; family Caprimulgidae; genus Antrostomus; species Antrostomus carolinensis. The sequence continues at coordinate 84,174 of NW_010286225.1, forward strand.
AACAAGAGTTGGATGCTTCAAGGAACATCGACTGCTCCCCACGTTCTAAATACTTCAAATGATACCCTGAATGATACACAAACTGAGCTTGTCACAATAAGAACTTCAAGGAAAAAATTCTCACTCCTCTTTTACAGGGAGGCTGTGACACCTACAGTTTTTAAACTAAGTATTTCAGTGTTGCAAAAAGCCCCAGGAATTCATCTGGCAATGGTCAGTGATTATGCATTTAAGTTAGTCTGGGTTGCTAGAAACCTACTAATTCCTAGGCTAAACTTATGCCCAGCCACCTGATATGCCTCTGGTCTTGTTTCAAAACTGTTGCTTAGGTTAAGCAAGTTATTTCTCTAGTTTTCACCCATTCATGGAGCTACACAAAGTAGAGTCTCTCAGATATCATTTTGCTCAGCTGCATGAGTCACACTGAAGTGCAATGCCCAAGATTGACATATTTCATTACTAGTTTCCAGATACCCCAATTTCTCTTCATCAGATTTGTCTATACCAGAAAAGCTTGCCAACCTAAAAACCATATGGTTTTCCTTAGCACACTATTGCTTCCATGAACAAGAGCACTCCAAACAACATATGGATATGGAATAGATATGCTTTCTAGCTGGCCATAATATCAGTTCAGTCTGCATGAATAAGTAGATTCCATACAGCTTCATCAGACATTCCTCAGAATATTTGCCCATTATTGCCCTGCTGTGAATTTCCAGAGTTCCCAGAACCTTTGGCAAAGGCAGGATTTAAGTGACATTGTGACTAAAGTGAACACAGCTAGAACAAGCAGTCTGAGATTCAGGCAGGGAAATCTGGTAACTGGTCATTTACAATGCCACTGATGAAACTCAGAGCAAGTTTTAGACCATTGCACCATAAATTCAAATACTGAATATTAAATTATTTTAAATTCAGTTGGAAGCTCCTTATGTAAAGCAAAAACAAGATGTTGTAGTTTGCAATGCCTTTACATTCACCTTGAAAACTAACGCCAGAGTACTAAGCTTCTTGCCAAATTCCACCTGACATTCCTTATTTTTCTTGTGAATTCTATTTACAGCCGAGAGCCACATATTGGAACATTAGGAGAGTCAAGGCACAACAGTGGCATTTCAGGGTGTTTTAGCACAGAATTTCACCCAAGATCCTTAGCTGTGCTGAAGATGTTAGAGAAACCATTCTCTGCAACAGCTCAGGAACTTGCAATATACTGTATGCTGCCATGTTTATAATATACTTTAAAGATTTCATGTCACAGCTCTGTCAAGGTTAAGCTTGTACAAATGGCAGGAAAGACTTGAGAACCCTAAAGAATGGGAGGATTTGAAACCAGTGACAGAAACTTAAGAGAATGGATTAGAGTGAAAACAAACACTGCTGTGAAGAGCTTGTGCCCTGAAACTAAGCATTATTTTCTGCTTGCAAATACATTTGGTGCTGAAGACAAACTTTTACTGACATTATTGGTTTTGAGGTTTGCAAGTGTTTTAGATAGAGTTCCTCATGGTAAGTTTGATCTCTTCAGTGCTACTACATTCCCAGAATCAAGTCAAATCCAACAACATGGTGCAACTTGCAAATGGAATACTCGTTTCTAACACATTTCTGAACAATTTCCATTCAGCACTGTGGAAGTGAGGATCAGACAGCCATTGTGCTGAATATTTATGGTTTTTTCTATAAAGCTGTAGGAAATTCTGTAAGAGGACAGTAACTTTACACTGCCAATCTGATCACAGATCTTAAGTCTATACCAGCAACTAATAAACATGCAATCACATCAGCTTTTTGCAGGAGAATCAAAGTGAGAAATAAAGTGCTGGCCAGGCTCGTAAATTCAGACTTTATGTTATCTAACCTGCAGGCAGCATCAGATTTACTGGAGGAGTTAATATGCGGTTCGAGTAACTGCAAAGCAAGCCTATATAATCAAGGGAGCCATTTAACTTGTTAAAAGCAAGGAACATTCCACACCAAAGTACTGCCTTTTATTTATGCCCAAAGAAATCCTTCTAATAGCAATATTTAAAAGACATTTCTTTGGAGCCCATTGTAACACACCTTTGTTCTTTTCATCCTCTTGCAAAGCCTACTACTGAGAGACCAAAGCTATAATTTCCTCTGCTTGTAAGTGCTCCATAGGTTTAGCTGACCTTTAGAAAGACAATGTTTTCCCTCACCATCCCCTTTAAAGCAGCTGCTTTTTCACAGCATGCCCTGTAGTCTAAGTCCTCCTGGTACCATGGGAGAGTGACAGGCAGACACATCCCCCAGCACCAAAGACCACATAGGATCTCCTAAATGCAGCCTTGCTTAGCAGGGTGGCAGCAAGCACACAAGAAAAAAACATCACTAGACAGAGCAAAGAGCACACTGAGCCTCTGACACGTAATTCTGTCACCGATTGCCCCACTCTTTTCTTGGCCAGCACCGCACTATTCAGTAGTACCTGGAGCCCAGATTTCTCCTGTCTAATGCCAGTTATTAGCCCTGTGTGGAGCCCTGGGCAAATCACAGGGACCAGTCATTATAAATGCCCCCCTCCCACATCAGCCTGGCTTGTGCATTCACTTGAGACAGGCTGTAATTTCTTCAGACTTAAAAAGAGGTTATTTACAAGTCAGTCAAAGTCTTCATTAGACCAAAGCAGTTGCTGGGTACCATGCATGTACAGATCTACACAGAGCAAGGCAACTAAGAAACGTTTTTACTGTATCATGTCTCTAGCCCCACATGCTCACAAAAGGAGAGCACACTTGCCATGAAGGAACACAGTTTGCTGAGGACAATAACCGCAAATCACAGTTCGGATGAAGTCCAAGGGACTTGCCATGATAGAGACTTGATTAGATGAGCAATGCTTAGCTGATCCCAGCAGGTTCAAGATACTTGAATAAGATGGACACTTTATGGACTTACTATATAGGACATATTTAGAAATTTGTTTCTATATAAACTTAGGCTTCAACTCCACAGTACTCATTACATTCAAACAGTATATTCAGTGCCACAGTTAATACTGATACTTATCATTCTTTTGAAATTAGCAGCACCAAGCACACCTTAATTGCACAGGTTATATTTAGCTATGTTATGATGGGCCTATGATTTCAGTGGATTCAATCCAGATGCATGATCTCCCTTTAAGAACACAATTCCAGAAAGGTAATTACAGTACTTCTATTTCTGTTTCAATCAGATACTGACACCACAGCCATGTACAGTATTTGAAGCCTTTGGATGAAAAAAACAAAAACCCCATTAACAATAAGCAGTGATTTAAAGCATACTAACATTATGTTTTGCTAGATATAGGACCTTAAAGGTCTTACATTTGGATCCCAAACTTGATGCAGTCATCTGAAGATCATGTGAATCTAAGACTTTGCTTTGGACCTAGTTTTAACCATAGCTGATCCTGCTAGTTTCTTTAAAAAGAAAACATATGGAAAAATTAAATTAACCTAAGACTAAGGTATAGTAAAACCAGACCAAACAAGCTCCAACATCAGTCTTTAATGGACACTCTCATGCCACTAGAGCAGAACAAAAATACTGCTACAACAACAAAACTCAGACTAATGAGAATCTGGACCATCTTCATTTATACTGTAACTCAACATTAGAGGTTATTAAAGTAATAAATTTCATACAAATCATAAACATGCTCTTGAGAATGCTCTTTATTAAAGAGGATGAAAGTTCTTAATTGTCATGAAACCCATGTTCTAACACAACCAAGCTCTTATCTACATAGATCAAAATGAATAATCTTTCATCTTGTGTTGGATATAAACTTCTGCTCAGCTTCTGACATGACACAGATGTTTGTTTGACAGATTCTTTCCAAACATTAGAGGCATTTATGTAAACATTATTTAAAAACAAATCAACATGTAGTACAAAGTCACCTCACCCTAACACAGAGACAGAAAACTCAGTACTTAATCACCAGTGAAATAATCCCAACAGCCCCACAGGCATGAGATCCGATTCTAGCACTAGAGTTTAATGCAGCTGTAAATCTTTACACAATTAACTTCCTTAGAGAGAAATTGCAAAAAGCTGTAATGATTGTAACATTTCATTAATGATTGTAACATTTCATTAATTAGTAGTAAATACAGGTGAATCAGCCAGATGAACCAACTCAGTAGAACTTCTGGTGTTCACAGCATGCTAATGTGCTGCTCATTAAGACCATCAGCATTCCTTATAATAAATATATTGGCTTGCTTAAGATTTAATTCATATTTTACCAGCTCTCATTTTTCCAATTCAGAACACATACCAGGCAAAGACTATACAAAAAGACAAAATAAAGCCATTCCATTCACGTTTGTGGAGATAAAGTCAGCTTTTTAGCTTTCAGCTTATTCTGCTTTCCAAATTAGGATGTGAATGTGAGAGAAAAACAAAGAAAATGTACGTGAATATGTGCACATGTTCACATACACAGTCACATCTCTTTTTTTGGGTAGGAAAGGAGTTGTTTCTGGGAAGTCTGATTTGCTTGCAGACACTGGTCCAAGCTTACCTCAAGATGTGAGGTCCTGGTTCAGACCTCATTTGTGCTCAATGGTAATCATCCTTTGGGATGCATATTTATGAGGACATTAAACTCCCCTCTGCAAGCATCATCATTTGAAAGCATTCTCCCAGCCACAAGACCCAGCCATTAACACCACAACACTGCAGGCATTTTGTAGCCATTTCTCCTGCTCACAGTCCAAATCTCTCAGCTAGGGATGAAGACACCATCTTGCATGAAGATAAGAAGAAAACTGATGACAGTAACACTGCAAAAGTCACATAAGGACCTACTCTAGATTTTTCTTCTAACTTGGAATAGTATCCGGTTTGCACCAATTCAGAGATTAAACTAACAAAGAAGCTAGAAAAACAGTGGTAAATAAAATACATATTCTTACCTCCTTGTATGTTGAATTTCACAATAGTCAGCTAAAAAAAAAAAAAGGCATCTGCTTGTATCTTAACAGGCATTTCCAGGCTAGCTGTGTTGCAGCTACATTATATTACAGCTTTCCTATACAGCTGAATGCCAGTTTCTACTCATCAGGAACACTAGCACTCTCTGGCAGCGTGTGACCCGAAAAGAGACAGTCTGACTATCTTAACAGGAGTTAAGTACCACATGACAGATCCTTTTCAGGGTTGTTGGGTTTTTTTTTGTTGTTGTTGGGGGGTTTTTTAGTCATTTTAACCACTGTAAATATAAATGTAGAATGATCTTTGGCCAAACTGGCTTCTCAATCTGATTTTAAATAATCTTAGCATTGTAAATATAATAATGATACTGGAATAGTTGAGAGGACCCTTTAATGGAAGAAACTCATTTGTGCTTGGCAGTGGGCAAGGACAATCATTCTGTAGTGTTTGCAGCTTGAGAGAGTTAGGTAAAGCCTATACAGGTGACTACACGGACACCAGACCAGAAGAACTCAAGATTCCTGCACAATCTGGTGTCTCTGAAGCCAGAGACCACAGTTCACCAGCTGTCTGCAGAGCTTTTTCTTCAGGAGTTTGAGAACTATATATTTTGAGAACAAATCCTCAGAGGACCAGAGTGCTTCAGTGTTCATAAGACTTCTGTCTCATGAAGTGTAAAGTTACAGAATAAGTCACTGAATCACTAGTTTATATACATATCTCCCAAAGCAAAGTGACAACTACTTCTGCTATATCACTGCATTTTTTTAACAAAACAAAAACTCAGTGAGTCCTCCCATTTGCCTTCTTCTCTGCTTGGATTGCTTCAAATCTAACAGAGCTTCTGAACAAGTTGTGTGTTTAACAGCAAATACCCTGAAGAGCTGTTGAACTAAGATTCAGAAATTGTCAGACAGCCTCATGAGAATTTACCTAGAGGCAGAAGAAGGAGAGCAGAAACAAAACTATTTCTATTGTTTCAAAATATTAGAAAAATATCTGAAAGTTTTTAATATATTAAAATAAAAATGCCTTTAAAAAGTACAGAATCCCACTTTAATTGTCTTTCTGCAATATTTTTTCCTTTAAGACTGAACATTGTCAGGAACAACAGGTTTCAAGTGAGTATAATAGAATTATATCTGAGAACTTATGCTGATACAGAGTATGTGATTAGTCCTTCCTAGGGACCAAATTGAAATACACAATCATCAATTTACTGTAATCAGCCAGTGACCTCATACTGTTACTATGAGCTGCTTGCACTTTCCATAACCCAATCACTCTTCAATGGGGAAAAAAAAAAAAAAAATGAATCTGAGTTTCCTCTGATGGAGCTCATAAGAATCCACATCCATATGAGCTAACCAGGTCTTTGCCATTTACAGTAGTTTGCTTAGAAACATGAGATCCTTGCTCTTAATCTGTCTTGATAATGACAACACAAAGAGTTAATTCCCCCTAACAATAATGCAAGATGAGAGAGTTAATTTTTGTATGCACAGCTGCCCAAGATCTTTGCACAGTCACTAGGTTTTATACCAAGCAAGAAACACAACTGTATCCATACAGATTATACGTACAGTGTCAGTACCCCTTCCCAAAGGGGCTCTTCTCATGGCACATTCCCAGGGACACAGACATTCTCTACAAAGAGAAAAGTTTTCTAGAATCTCACTCCCTTTATGTCCTAAAAAGAAAACAGCAACAAAAAATTCCTCAGTAATTACTTTTTTTTTTCCAGGGGAATTATCCAATGATGAAGACATCTGAGGAGCATAATCCCTCCCAGTGTAGTATTCCTTGAAGGGCTAAAATCCAAATAAATGTGCCTGGGAGGGAAAATTAAGGGGTGAGGATAGAAACAGAGGCATTAAGAAGGACAAACACTCTGTTGGTAGACAGGGTCATGAAAGGGGGATTATGATGATTAAAGAAATTTTTTTTTTTAAAAATCAACTTGAAAACAAGGAGAAAAACTCCTCACGTTACAAGAAACAAAATAAACAAAACTGTCTTGGCAGAAAACACTGTGTCTCCACTTGGCCCCTTACATGGTAAATCCCTCAGAAATCTCAGTCCTTTGTTTGGATTTCACGTTACTTGTCAAGTAAGGACAAGTGCTCTGTACATCTTTGTGATTTGCCCAGTTTTATCTTAGTGAGTTTCATATTTGTTTTAAGCTTTTTTTTTGGGGGGGAAGTACAGTCTGGCTTATGTCTCAATGGCTTTGCCAAGCAGGCAGTAAGTCTTGTACACTGACACCAACAACTAATCCTCCTTGTATGAGGCAAAACTGTCTGACAGATATCAAGGTTTTTTTAACTGTATAGGCAGACATGCTTGTGCCCTGCAAAAGAGCAGGGCCAGAAAACATTGTTCAGGTGACTAAAACAGGGTTTTTTTTTAAGAACTGTTATATTTTATGGTAGATTAAGCTAATAAATCTACTCCGTTTACTCAGAGAACCAAGATTTCTTTCCTAATAGACAGGCTCTCCCTGCCTCCTCTAAGCTGTATGAAATACCAGCTCCATCCTTCAGACAGACTTGAGAACGATTCAATAGAGGATGCTCTTGGACTCTTCCTCTTACCCTGAGCAGCCATGACAAGCACCAAGCCTCGACCAAATCTACTCAGGGAACCTTTCAACCTCCTGAAAAAGCAGCTGCCAGGAGGAATATGCACAGCCCAGTGACGTGCATGCAGATGTGTTGGTATTTGTGAACCAAACTGCCAACAGTCAACCAGCTATTAGGTTGCCCAGGTTTGCTGTTACACCTTCATCAGAAGACTGTGGGTTTAGTTCAGGCATGAAACTTCTGCAAGTGTTTCACACTGCAAAACCATCTGAGATACAGCACCTCCAGTTGGGCTGGTAAATTAAATTGCTAGAGGGTCTATGTTGCTTTAGACGGAAATGTATTACATCATCCACTTTATCATGGGCATCTTCTCTTAAAGAAGCCACCTGCTACCCCTCCATTATAATTCCAAAGCTAGAATAATATGTAGCATGGAATTATTAGGCAACAGTAAAAATGCATTACTCCCAGGTCTCCACATGCTGATAAGCTATTTAACCAGTCAACTATTTTTAGCTCTGACAAGCAATCAGGATGCTGTTAACAAAATGCTTCACCTTAAAATATAATTGCTTTCCTCAGATGACATTGTCAGCCTCTGTTCTTTTCACCTTTAATGTGAAACTTCAAATAAAAAAAGATAAGATGGTCTACTGAGAAAGTAAAGACTGTTCTTAATGGTAGAGAAAAAGTTAATATATATAATAGTCTAAATTTTACTTTAAAGATACCAAGTGATTATTATCACTCTTTGTGAAAAGTTGTTGAGACCTAATGGGTATAAGATAACAGGGGAGAGGAAAATTGGTCAAGAGTATCGAAAGGAGCAGCACTGCCTATCAGCAGGCATTTTTGAGGTGGCCTTGGAGAAAGCCCTTTTTGTAGCTACAACCTCAAAACCACATGAGAGCTTCAGCTGATTTAAGGGCCATGTCTTCAGCATCTGTGCTGCTTGCAGGAAGCCTTTGGCCTTCAGAGTCAATCGGCTGCCCACAGCTTCAGAGCAGCTCTCACGCTCAGCAAAGCCCAACCTTAACAGCATGATCTCTAATACCAAACCATCTATATTTTTTTCCCTGCCAGACTCTTTCACTGCTCTTATCTTTCCCTTCTCTCCTCCCCTTTTGACCCCTCAGATCCCACACACAAATTAATTTCACACTCTCCCAGTCTCAAAAAGCCCTTCTCTAAAATACAAATTTTTGCTCAAGCTGTCCACTCTGCCTAATCTCCCCAAGTCCTAGCACTTTGATCTTCCCAAGCTTAGGATGAATGAGACAATCTGAGATTTCAAGATATTTGCAGACAAGTCTAACTCCTGCTCTGATCTCTGGGATATTTATGTAAGCCCAGAGAAACACCATTTAAAGCAGAGTTACTTTGGGTTTACAGAGCATCACTGAGATAAGCCCTGGGTCTGCTACCCATAGAACAACAGGCTCATTTATGGAGCAGAATAAAACAAACAAACAACAACAAAAAAAGCCACAGAACACCAAGTGGTCAATGTCTATCAAGACATTAGCTGAAGAATCAGGCAATATCCCATGTCACATTTGTGTTACCAGAAAAAGGAATGGGTACAATTAACCTTGCAAAGTGATAAGAGAAATCTTTGCTGCATCACAAATCACCTTCATCCTCAGCATATTTTTTGACTGTCACAGTCACATTTGCAGAAAGGATTCATCTTTATCTGAAACTGTAATTGAATGTCGGTAGTTACATTGGTGACATTTAAAAATCTATCACTGTGCTTTTCTGTCAACACCTTATAATACAATAAAGTGCCTTGTGGAAAAAGTCAGAACACAACTTAGGAAATAGTTCCTATGACAACTATATGAATTGAGGAGATGGGAAAGATCCCAAATGTCAAGTGGACAGGAGCACGCAGGTAAAGAAAATCCAAGCTGAAGTGAGTGCAGCTCCTAAAGCTGTGCTGAACTGCAGCTCACAGCCCAACTATAGCCATTTCTGTAATTAAACAAAGTCTCCAATTCACTAGGTACTCTATTTTTCACTGAAACTGCCAAGAACCCTGAAATTTATTACGCAATCAGTCCAACTGATTTCAGCAGATCTCTGTTGGGACTAGTAATTAAAAATGAGGGAGGAAGAATCATACTTCCTGTGAATATTGTTTGTTGTACTTCAGATATTAAATAAAAGTGGGGAATTTAATTACCAATCAAAATACAGGATTCCCATTCTGCTTATGACAGCATGTCCATTTGCTTTCAGATTCTGGAACGGAGCAGCAGCACTAGGATCACACTCACCCTTTGTATTTACAGATTTATTGTTCATCAGTCACTCAGAGACTGATCTGTTTCATTGTCACTGGCCCACAACTACATGCTCTTTGTCTAAATGAGAAATAAGGAAGCCAAGAGAGCCTGCCAAAGCTGTGCCTCCAAACTGCAGCCTGTTCACTGTCCAAGGGGCCCCAGACTCTTTTGCCAGGAAGGAGACAGACATCTCCTAAGGAGGTGTGGGGTCAGCGCCATCCTGACCCATGGTTGCTGCACTCTGTGCATGGCACGGTGGTCTGCACAGGTCAACACTACACCATAGCTCTGCACAGCTGGGAGAAGACATTGGCTGAAGCAGAGGATTGCCAAAGAAAGCCCCCCACTCAATTCTTTCCTCAGGACTGCCTACCTCCATCTCTTCTTCCTCCATTCTTGCCTTTTCCTTTCTCTTCCCTTAAGTTTGCTTGGCCTTTAGAGCCTTTTCTGCTTCCTCTCGATTGCCTCAAACAGTAAGTCTCCTCCCCAGCACACAGGCCTGAAGTACTTCCATCACAGACCACCTGGGTCTGCAACACAGAAGCATCCAGACCATTGTCCCTAAAGCAGGGGATTAGTTCTCTTCTGTTGTAAATCTAAACCTGAGCACCAGTTTGTTTGGTAAATCCTCCAAAAACTAGCTGTCTGTGGCCTCCCTCCAGTCTTTCCATCATGTGAAAACAGTACATGCCTTCTGTAGCTGTCCCATATCTATACTCCAGAGTCCTGAAGTAATTTACAGGAAACAAAAAACAGTTTGGCCCACTCTGAAGATGACTGCTCTTTTCAGCTACTCTTTCATTATCAACAGAAGCCACCCAGTGGAAGCGTGTATTAGAAACCTAGGTTATTTATTTGATGGGTGATGGAGCATATAACCCTGCTAAGCACACTCAAGTAGAGGTATGAATTCTCAAAGTCCATGAGCCTCAAACCATGAAACTTCTGAGTAGGAAGGCTTACAGGCAAGAGAAACATGCTCCCTAAATACTTATAAAGGTAAGTCCAACTGATGTTAATATATCAACAACGACTTGGTTTAGGTGCTAATAATAATTCTTTGGCAAAATAAGAAGGCACCCTCCTTTGAAGGAAGTTGTTAACAACATGGGAGAAAGGCACGTGTCTCAATCAAAAAATGTACCAAGAACTGTGGCTTTTGGGGACTCCCTAGAGATGCAAGAAGTTTTGCCACATTTTCTTTGGAACTTCAGTCTGAGAGAGGGCAAAAACATAAGCAAAACTGATAATAAAAACATGCCCAAGAAAGACAAACAAGGTAAATGAAGAGATTAAATTATTGCCCTCCAGTAAAGTTCTTTTTACCTTAAATCCACCCCAAATAAAGATAATCTTGCCACTGGAGACCAAAAAAGGAAAGTCATTTGCATACAGAATAGGCTCACAGAAAATTAAACTGCTGTGGAAAACTAGAGCTTATTATGCAAGAAATGTGATAAGCTAAAACATACAAAAAAAAATCGTGCTTGAGATCTGAGCAATATGAGCTAAATATATCTCTGTTGCATGTCATTTACAAATTCAAAGGGTTGTTTAGGCTGTGTTTAGATTGTGATCAAACAACACTCGATACATTTTTTTGCCACTTATGATTAAAGTTAGTGCCGCATTTTAGGTGTTCCAATTGCTTTCCTCACTTCATTTTTATTTCTATTTTTAATTTGCACTCAATGTTCCCTGCACCCTCACTGAAAGCAAACAGCATCGTTGAGAGAGGACCAGGGAATGTATAGTTATTGCACACATTGACCACTCTTCCTAATGAAAGGCAAAGGACCCGGAGCAGGAGCTATTGCACAAGAGCAGCCCAGAGAGCTCATCCCTAATTTACACAATAAAGAGTTGAAGACTGTGTGTTCCCAGCCTTTATTTTTGGCCATGTATATGCTCACATATGTGCTTTGCAGGTGCAAGCACTAAGACTATTAGCCACCTGCACACACCTTTCCAGTAGTCCAAAGTGTGTTCAAATGTCACAGATAGCTCTTGTGCCAAAAAGGTTTCCAGGCTCTGATGCATCAAGCTACTAAACACCTAAAACTTCCTGAGTGTCACAGGCATTGAACACTGCTGGTGTTATGCCACACAAGGTAGCACCATCCTCTGAAAGTGGCCCAGCATTGGGATAGGTGAAAGCTAGCACAAGGGCAAGTGTCCTGGAGCTGCACATCAGAAATGCTGTGCAGGTGCAAGGGTAGGTGAATTAAGAGTCTCAGCACAACTCTCCAAACTTTTCCTTCTGTCAGATTGCACAGTTCAATGTTGTGATGAAAGATTCTTGAACATAAATTACCATCATTTTTCTGTTACGTAACATGATTTACCCAAAGCATGCACTGGGCTCATTCCAGTTTCCACTGAAGTCAATAGAATTATAAGTGTTCAGCACCTCTGAAAAATCAAGACATGTTTATTCATGGGTATAATTTATGGTACCCAAATTAGAACATTCTGTCCTTAAGTTACCAGTGCAGAAAAGCATGGCTTCTTACTCCTTTCCCTTCTTTAAGGATATTAATGGACTAATACTGAAATTTACCCCCAGATCTTCAGTGAAATGCCTAGAAATGGTCAAACTTTAAACAAACCACAACACAAGATCTGAAATACCAGCTACAGAAATCTGCCCATCCACTACATCAAATCAGCTCCAACCAAGATCTTTGCCTATGTGAGCCCTTACCTCCATGAGGTTTCACAAAGGAGTAACTGCTACACAGATATTCCAATACAAGCGCACTCCAAGTTACACATGAAGAGTCATCATCTAGCAAGGAAATCCGGAAAGCCAAACCAGAAAGCCATGAGTTAAAAGCAAATGAGTAGGAAATCTACCTCACTGACAGCTCTGCTTACCCTAGTAGCCATTGTCTCAATGAAGCACTATTTACCAACCCCTCTTCATACGTCTTTTGGACACAAGCCTTCATTCCTTCTGGATGTGTTCACAGCTTTGGTTGATCAAGAGTGGCAGTAAAAATCCAAAGACTAGTCATGGATTTTTTGTTTCTTCAGAGCATAGAAAACATGAAAAACTGCAAAATAGAGTTCAATCTTGCTCAAAGCTCTTGGGATCTCCTCTGTAGTACTGAACTGAGGTGATTGTTCCTCTTGAGCTATCGCCTATGGGGTGATAAACAAACAGGGTTGTAAAGAATTAAACAGCTGGGTTATTTTGGGATGCTGAGAAGTTTGGGACTGTTAAACAACCCAAATATCCTCAATTTGCACCCTACCCCTGACATCTTAGTCTACTAACTCATATTACAAGGCTGGTATGGCCTTTTCTACACAATATTTTTCACTGCAATATTGCCCCTTGTTTCTTTACAGCCTTCTCTTGATTACAGCCATATCTGCCTGGGCATCTTCCTCCCCAGGAAGCACTGAAGTGTTGGGAGCAGACCAATAAGCTCCGCTCAGTGGCATCTGGGAAGCAAGCAAAAGAAGTCCTCTTTCTCCTCTGTATTGCTAAGCAAGAGTCTTTCCCACCTAGCCACTAAGGAGCTTCCTAAGCTTTTCATTTTGCTATGCAGAGCAAGTAGGCACTAGGTCAGCTCTGCCAGCCAGAGAAGCACACAGTCCCTCACAGTGCAGGAAGAGAGGAGTTAAGTGAAGCTCTTGGGCTGGGAATACACCAGAGCCAGTAGGAAGATGATATTTTCCTTACATCAAATTAACAGATCTTGTTTCTATCCGGTCCCCTGGGCCCCACACAGAGGATGGGCAGATGGATTCCGCCAATCACTTGATGCCACAGTTGCACCACACAAATGTGCTTGAAGGAAAACTCCTGTAGCACCAAGAACAAGGCTATTATAGGAGTTCAGAAACAACAGCTTGTGTGTTCACATTTCTATTCCAAGTTACAGATTTCTTCAGAAAACAGGAGACCAATCTAATCCGTTTGACTTTGAATCCCTTAGAGGAAGGCTGCCTAATCTGCTTGTCAGTCTGACAAGGAGACACAAACCTTGTTCCCCTCAGCACTGCTTCAGACCAGACTCATGCCAAGTCCACCCTACCTCCCCAGGCTCTGAAAGTCAAAAGGACTTCGCAAGAGATCTATTTGCAGGTGATCAGACAGCATAAAATACAGTGATTAAACTGAGCTGGCACATACTGTAGAAGAGCTAAAAACCCAAAAGCAGCACTGAGTTTTGCAATTGCAGCATTTAAGTTAAAAATATCAGGCTGGTGGAATTACATAAACTCCATTTTTTTCACAAGTTCCTAAACCAAAATCACCCAAACCACACAGCATGTACAGATCACTTGAAGAAAAAAGGCCTGAAAACAATCATCCTGTAACCCCACATGAGATGTCATTTCTTTCCTTCATTCAAACATGTGAGATAATCTGAGACTTTGTGTACAAAGACACCTAGCAGCATGGGATGGGAAGGTATTAACCTTCAGAAGGAGCACTTGTTCAAGAAACTGCATTTCTGGAATAATATCTCCCAATTTCTTTATTCTTTCCTCCTTGCCTTCCAACACTGGTCTCCTCTGCTCACTGAAGCTGCCTTTGCACCCTGTCTTCCCCAGCTACAGGAGGTAACAAACACAGAGGTCCATTTAATGGCTTCATTTTTCTTTTGAGACTTTATTCAGTCCATGATCAGGTCTTATAAGTTCCCTCCAACCTCAAGGCAAATATACAGTTAAGTGCAGAATTTAGCCCAACACTAGAAGAGCACATTGACCCACAGTGCATTTGTGCACACACATCACATCCCTTCATTCTTGGGACGTCTGAATCTTTACACATTCTGTGCAATTGCTTTAAAATAATCCATGTTAACTAGTTTATCCACCACTATTCCAGAAACAACTCTCCCCTCCAGCCAAGCAACATAAGGCCTTTTAAGCATCTTTCCCCCAGAGAGAAAGCCTCTAGGCTAAAAATTAGGTGACAAACCTGAAGCAAAAGTTAAGAAATTTCTGAACCACAGTTATTTTCTAGAACACTTCACCTGGATCTGAAAAGTACAATTAACAGAATTAAAAAGGTTTTCCGTACTTCAGCTAGTTTATAGAGAAAGAGAGGGACTTCCTCACATCCTGCTTAACATCTATGAAACCTGTAGGATCCAAGTCCTTCTCAATGGACTCAGACACTCCAAACAAGATGTACACAATGCTTACAACAGCTTCCTATGCCTGCAGCTTGATGTACTCAACCAGAAAACAATTATAATATTTAACAGTACCTATTTCAAAGGAGGAGGTGTGGGAATGCTTTGTAAAGCACAGTGAATCACTAAGGCAGTGCTCTAAGTGCAGAAATTATAGGAAATTGCTCTTTTACAATTGCTAACCCATTACTATAGTTTTATCACCTGCTCATGTAATGCAGCACTCAAAACCAACTAGCAATTAAAACCACAAGAGACAGGAAATCCTTTACATTAAATCTCCCACAAGCACTAGTGAACTTGCAGTAGTTTCATGCCAGTGTAACTCAGAGCAGTATTGGCCCAATATACACAGCAAAGCCTGAAAAACAGAAGAATCTTCTCTGGCTCAGAAACAGCCTTAAATTCTGCATCATTTTTGAACAAGGAAGTCTCATATTTGCAAGAGAAGAGATCTATATATGAAATTGTAATAAGGTGACTGATGATGGTTACCTTGGTGACATTTAAAACTCCACCACTGTGCTTTGCTGTCGGCACTTTATAACACAATAAACTGACTAGCAAAGGAAGTCAATGCATTACTCTGAAATGAGCTTCCATGACAACAATGGCCTTCATCACACCTAAATGGGTCTGATGCCATTACTTGACCAGTAGACCCTCCTTCAAGAGGTTCAGCTTACCAGGCAAGAGGGCAACTTTGTGGGTGTAGCTGATTTTGGTTTTTTGAGTGTTACCAAAAGGATTTTTCTGCCAGGCTTGCTACATCTCCACTAATATTTTCACTGCCAGAGTGACATTGCTAAGGCTGGTAGGCTAACTTCTGGGCTAGCAAACCAGAAAGCATGGACCAGGCTTTAACAGCAAAGGCAGGCTGGAGAGATCCCAAAGCAGAGGCAAAGAGCCCAACAATAGTGCCAAGATGCTTCCCACTCTCCTCAAGTCACACACTAATCGATACCCATTAGCCATATTGAAGTGCTCCAGAGTTGGAAGAAGCATTATCACACAATCCAGCGGAGCAGAACATGAAGAACCAGATTCAAGCCTTGCTTTCAGAAAGGTAATTCTTGAGAGCGACCTTAAAAAAAGCCAGTCAAAACCTTCCCCCAGTTTTAAAGTCCCAGTGGCCACTAGGGTAAATCTGAATGATACAGCCTAGTAACTCAAATAAGTATTTGTTGCATTTTAAATGTAAAAAATTAAGTCCACCAAAACCCAAATTTGACTGATTTTCCACAGAATTAAGGGTCTCAAACAAAGTTTCATATACAACTATTTCAAGAGTCCCTTGCACCATGCATAATATAACATTTCTAGTGTCTTAACTGCTACTCAGAAGTCCCTCTGATGTCAGTCAAAGCCAGCAGGTGGTTTTAGCGGAAGACATGCAAGATCTGCACGTTTCCAGCTATGCAGACTTGAATACAATGATCTGTTTATTGATTTCAACACATGTGGGTGGTTTAACTTAAAAAAACCTAATATTAGGTATCATGTGTTACAAAGTAAACTTTTCACTTACAGTAAAGTTGTTTCTATAGTAACTAATGCTTTTCTAGCAACACATTTCATACTAGGGTTGCTATAGAAACAGAACTATAGAGATGTGTTCAGCAAATAAGTTGTCAATAGCTTTTCCCCCAGCCCACTGCACCCTATCCACCATGTCTACCTGAGGAGAATCCCTAACAAGAGTGTGAACGTTCCCTGCCCACACAAGAGCATGATTTCCCCCATATAGTTC